>NW_017802436.1:166767-176086 GCF_001625305.1 Branchiostoma belcheri | reverse complement strand
CTGTATCTGTCAGCATTGGGGTGTCAAGCCATATACATGATCCTGCCAAATACATGACCCTGACACTACTTGGGGGTTGCCAATATACCTGAGGCAAGGGGTGGGAGGGATTTAGTCGTAATATATGTGGGAGACTAACCCTAACCCTAACTCTAATACCAAACCTAACCCTAGCCCTAGCCCTAGCCCTAGCCCTTGCCCTAGCCCTAGCCCTAGCCCTACGCCCTAGCCCTAGCCCTACGCCCTACGCCCTAGCCCTAGCCCTAGCCCTAGCCCTAGCCCTAGCCCTAGCCCTAGCCCGCCTTTTTCGGATAGCCCTGGCCTATCCTGGCTAGCCCTGGCTCTAGCCCTAGCCCATCTTTTCCGGATACCCTAAGCGCACCAAACGCTCTGGAAAATCAACGTTCTCAAAATAAGATGTTAATCACTATGAATGAACGTGAAATTGTAATAAAGAATTACTCACATATTTTCCCACGTATTCAGCGAGTTAGAAGTTATCTAATACCTCGTGAGAGATTAAAAGATAAACAGAATCGCCAAAGTGTGCGTTTCGTTTGCATGCGGTCTTCCGTAAGGTGAATGACCTGGAATGACCCGGAGGTCACAGCTGGCATGGCGGCCGCTACACGTGTTTTGGCTTTGGTATCGAGTTTTTGAGGCGATTTTAGAGAGAAATAAGCACAGAAAAACTCGCGATGGCGGCTAAAAGTACGGAGAAGAGACCGGAGAACCGACATCGGGTGAGTAGATAGTTTTTGTCGAGTTTGTTGGAATGTTGTGGGTAGATTTTGCGAGAGGGGGGAGGGGGGCGAGACCTATGTTTTGTTCCGACACGCGTCTGAAAACCTGGAACGTACACAGAAACTGAACCAAGCTAAACCGGCCCACGTCTGGCGAGATATTAGACGTTAAACAAGGAAAACAACAACGTGGGGTCGTGTGGCGTAGCGGTAGCGTGTTCGGCTGAGAACCACAGCCAAGAGGTCCCGGGTTGGAACCCTGCCCATGTCACCGATCTTGTGCTCTTGGGAAAGGCACTTTACACGACTTTCCTCACTTCACTCAGGTGAAAATGAGCATGCCAGAATGACCATTATCATGATCGTGGGCATTAAAAGAAACCCAATATTTAAAACATAGGTAGACTTTCACAAAAATGTAGGGCATATGGTACACAGTCTTTATAATCGTTCTTTTTACTGTAGAGCAAGAAAGTCTCCAGATCTGTTTTTTTCGTGAAACGAATAAAAGAAGGTCCAGTTCTATTGCAGAGCAAAGGTGTGGCGCCCATCTCCATTTCTGTAGCCATACTTTTTCTCATGTTAGTCATAGATTCTGAGTGCTAAGCAGAGAAAGCAGTATGTGCAAAGATTGAGTGTAACAAGTTGTTCGGTGTAATAATAGCCAGCTGCTGCCGCGCCGCGTGCCTGCGAAGCTGGTGTGTTATGCCAAAGGGCGGTTATACCGGCTATACAGATACAGAAGCTGGTGTGTTATGCCGAAGGGCGGTTATACCGGCTATACATATACAGAAGCTGGTGTGTTACACCAAAAGGCGGTTATACCGGCTATACAGATACAGAAGCTGGTGTGTTACGCCGAAGGGCGGTTATACCGGCTATACTGATACAGAAGCTGGTGTGTTACTCCAAAGGGCGGTCATTCCTGCTATACTGATACAGAAGCTGGTGTGTTACGCTGAAGGGCTACATGTATACTGATACAGATACAGATTGTACCAGTTAGTGATTACTAGCCTAAGAGTAATAGTAATAATAATGTCTGTCTTTCTTCCTTATTATGTACCCAGTTCAAGACATTCTCTGAGAGGTTATCTGAGGTCAACATCGACGTGGTTCATCGGATCAGCCGGGTGCAGGACCCGCAGGTAACAATAGGGGGCGCTGTTGCACAGTCCTGTTTATATTTATTTTATGTGTTTGTTTGTTTGATTACATGGTAATGTGGCACAAAATTCCTTTTGTTGTGGCCATATATATACCTTACATATATACATTAGTACAAACATACATTGCTCCAAAAAAAAGACTTGTACTTGGTGCAAGCACGTCTAACCCCGCTTGGGGAAAGATGACGTAAAATTTGGTTAAAAAAAATTGATACAAACACACATACTTGTAAATTATGTCCTTCACTCTACAACATCCATCCACCATGTTTGTTTATCTCTTAGGCTGTTGTCTTGGCATTCCACTGTCACACAACCCTCTTTGTTGTGGCCACATATACATGTACATGTATACTAATGTACAAGACTTAGTATACTAATGCATACTAGTCTAATGTATATGACTGATTAACTCTAAGGTGTAGGGATATTTTGGGGGTATTTCATAAGAAAGCCTTTTGAGGCTGTAAAACCTCTAGGTAGGCATGTCAAAGAACCCAGCACACTTGTGGATTTAAGTAGTGGTGACTTTGCAAGTTGTTACTCACTACATGTATCACCTCATAGATGAAGTACAACAAATTGTTTTAATCTTATGTTGAACCTTGAATCTTGTGTTACTCCCTCACAGGACATTGATACACATTTTGGAGAAGGAGTCCAGAAGTGGAAGGAGTTGAACTGTACACAACACTTCAGTAAGTCAGAATCAGTAAATTTAAAGTTGCTATTAAATTCCTTCCTTGTACATGACAGAAACATTCAAGCAGCCTATGATATTTTCAAAGTTATGGGACTACTACTAGCAGAAGCACCAAAAAGCAGTTACACAAGCAACTGGATATGATTTTGGAAACAATCAAAGTTGCTTGAGTAACTGCTTTTTGGCATATCTTATTACCTGGATGTCTAACCTTCATCGACGAACTAGCAGAAGCCTTTGTTTAATGCTTAGATCTTTTTATAACACAAAAGTAGGGAAGTACTGAACTTAAAATAATAATAGAACTCTTTGTGTTCGTTTTGAAAATGCTGTTTGTAAGTGTAAGTTGTTTTTTCTTTGTCTCCAGCCCAGTTCTATAAGGAGGTTTGTCAGAAGTGCAGCACCTACACACAGGTGGTACATCATGAGGTAAGTGTGTGTGTGTGAGTGTGCGCGTGTGTGTGCATGTGAGTGTGTGTGTGTTTGTGTGAGTGTGTGTGTGTTTGTGTGTGTATGTGTGTGTGTTTGTGTGTATGTGTGTGTGTGTTTGCTTGTGTTAGTCTGTGTGTGTTTGTATGTTTGTGTGTGTGCGCACCATGAGGTGAGTGGAACCAAACAAGCACAGGAGAAATCAGCACGATGGAGTTTTGACAATAATTTCCTTGTCTATGTTATTTATTTATTTCAAATGCAACAATACATTACAACAGTTATATGACAATAACAATTACAATGATATTTATTGCTATAGTAGTATACATACGTGGCAACAGGTAACGTTATACAGATACGATAATTCTAATACAATAATTTCCTATGTCCTCAGCAGGATTACAATACTGATGGCACAATATCCAGTAGTAGACTTGTTTTTCAATATGTTATGTCTTTTTCATCTAACCTTGTACCTTACCTAAATGTCTGGCTCCCAGGCTTTCCTTGTGGCCACCCTGAAAACCCACCTGCAGGTTCCTGATAGCCTGGCTCTGCAGCCACTTCTGGAGTAAGTATTTGTAGTCTGGATCTCTTCTTAGTGCCTACTGTTGTTTCCGTTTGCGTACATTTTCCAGTTTTTTGTGACCAATCTCTTTTGATAGAGCCACTATTCTGCAATTTCCATGTACTCTGATCATTTAGACATGTTTGTTTTCTTGACTGATGTGTTGTTTTGTCCTGGGGTCTAGAGTTTACACATACTCACATGAATTTGCTATCTATATCTGCATACTAGTAGCTGGTTACCATTTCTGAGACGCTAGCACCCCTTTCATAGTTGTTCGTGCAAAATCTCGCAGCTTGATCTGAGAAACACACTACATGTATGTGTCACTAACAGACAAAGACCTTGTTTGAAATCTTTAATAAGCATACACATGGCAAGCTTTTGAAGCCTTCTTACAATTTTTGGATGGTAAATAGCTCTTCTGCTCGGAAATAAGTCACATGAGTTTGGGCTCCCTAGCAGCTTGTTCTGAAACTGTGTGTGTGTGTCTGTGTAACTAAGAAACACCCCCTATCCCTCCAGCCTGGTAGTGCAGCTGGCACGAGACCTACAGACGGATTTCTACCCTCACTTCGGAGAGTTTTTCCAGCTTCTGGTGCCGCTTCTAAACACTCAGGACACGGACCTGATCGAGTGGACGTTCACCTGCCTGCTGTACCTGTTCAAGTTCCTCTGGAGACACCTGGTCAGGGACGTCACACAGGTATACAGGTGAGTACAGGTGTGAATACAAGTGTGTGTACAGGTGTGGGACAGGTGTGGTACTAGGTAGGCACCTAAAGTAGGAACTAGATATGCACTTAGTAGATACAAGGCAGGTACTACATGTAGATAGGCACTTGGTACTTATTAGGTAGACACTTTGTAGGCATTTGGTACTAGGTACTTGGTAGATACTACATATACTGTAGGTACATGTACACTTACAAGGCAGTTGGTTGGTACTACATGTAGGTAGGCACTTGGTCTAGACATGTAAGTGGACATTACAGTGGGTAGGTGCTAGGTAGGCTCTAGATAGGCGCTAGGTACTTTGAAGGTACATTTGTATTAGGTAGGTACTAAGTCTTGATACTTGGTAAATACTAGATAGGTACTTGGTAGGCCCTTGGTATACACTGAGTACTAGGCATTTGGTAGGTACTAGGTAGCTAGTCACTTTGAAGACACTTTATTACGTAGGCATTAGGTATACATTTGATAGGTACATGTAGGTACTAGGTAGTACATTGAACAGTGTGGTAACCACAGTTCTTTTTGCCCCCCCCCCCCCAGCCTGTTCTGTCCACTCCTAGGAAAGGACCACAAACCCCACATCAGGAACTTTGCTGCCGAGAGTTTCGCCTTTCTCATGAGGAAGGTAGGTTTGGTTTTGTGTTCTTACACTCACAATGTCTTTATGTTTGTTCTTTTACAGTACATTTGTAGATTTATATTTTTTTTAATTGTCCATAATAATGCTACAATGGAGGGAATGCAAAACAGGTTATGAAGATATCCTTTCATGTTATCTCCCTCAAATCCAATTCAATCTGGACAAGTTTTCTTGCTAGCTTAAAGATGATCCTCCTACAAGAAATGTGCATTATGTCTGAAGATCTCCAGATTTGATAGACTTGAAGCAAGACCTGGTGTTTTTGTCTGGGTAATGTTCATAAAATCCACTCAAGGCTGTTGGATAATATTTCCTTTCAGGTGAGAGACCCAAGTGACTTCTTTGACTTCATCTTCAGAGACTTGGCAGAAAACCCAGATGTAAGTCCTGTGTCAATCTGATTTTTCCTTATGTGTCCATTGTCATGTTATATTCCTTCAAAGTCAATAACACTGGATAACATGATCTTTTTTATCTCATGAAATGATCATGATTGTATTTTTCTGCAGAGAAGTTCAGGTGTGGGTCGGCTGCTGTTTGAGATGCTGAAGGGAGTCCAGAAACAGTTTCACTCCTGCACTGCTAAGGTAACTACTTACCATCATTTATAATTCAACGAGTACTGATGCTCCATAGAACGGAGTTCAGAAATAGTTTCACTCATGCACAGCTAAGGTAACATAACTTACCTTTGTTGTACCTTTGTTGTATGATACGTAATTATAATAAATGCTTCATAGAAGGGAATTTAGACAGTTTCACTCTTGCACTGCAAAGGTAACTCTACTTACCATCATTTTATTCTGTATGATTGGGTTGTTGACTTCATCATAATTACATTGTGTGTTGAAAGTCAGCAAATGTTTACTATCCGTTGTATCTTTAAAGTTTTAGTGTCTTTTTCACCAATAGTCAAGTATTCAATTTGACAGTTTTTCATTTTTACTACGATTTTTAAAAACACATTTTTTGTCGTTTTTTCTTTTAGGTTTTTCCCATCATGTTGTGCAAGCTGGGCCCGGCAGCCGCTGCCCATGAGGATGCTGGGAAGGTTGCGTTGCCATGGCAACAGGTGCAGGAGGCGCTGGAGGACACGATGCAGTCGATGTCAGAGTTCACTAGCAGGGGTCATGCAGGGGTCATCTGGGAGGCCCTTATTGTAAGCTTTGGTTAAGTTTTTTTAAAAATGAATGACTGTGTTTGTGTGTGTGTTTGTGTGTGTGTGTTTGTGTGTGTGTTTGTGTGTATGTATGTGTGTGTGTGTTTGTGTATTTGTGTGCGCGTGTATGTGTGTGTATGTGTGTGTGTGTGTTTGTGTTTGTGTGTGTGTGTTTGTGCAAATGTGCATTTGTATGGGATGGAATGCCTTATAGATCTAGATCCTCCACCATTGCTCCTTTAGTATTTGTACAAGAACCTAGATAAAACTGACTGGAGGAACCATACGAGTGGGAGCAAGGAGCCAGTACCTGGCCTGAGTACATCAGCTATAAGACTTGAGTATTGACCAGCAATTTTTTCCCACCATCTTTTCCAGACTGCATCCACAGAAGTCCACACCAGGTGGAGGGAAGACCAGACAGCCAGTCAGAAGAGCCACACAGCTGGTCACACAGACCACCTGCCCAACCAGCAGGACCAGACAGATGGTCAGCAGGATTACCAGACAGCTAACCACCAGGACCGGTTGCTGAGGCTGGTTCAGGTTTGGGTCCGCCACAAACACGGGGACCTCATCACCAGTCCTGACAAACTGTGCCAGGTTAGGAACCCAAGCTTCATTATCATTACTTTTATTTATTAATACCTTTACACATATTTACACTGGCACTAGTAGCAGTACAATGTAGATGCTATTTACAGACAACGTTAGACTGTCTTATAGAGTGCTACCATCAGCTTTCAAGATGGAAGGATGCCTACTATACATTTTGATAATTACCTTCTATCTATTATTTTGTTTAACCTGTTTATGGTTTGAAATACTGGCTAGTTACATGTGCATGTACATGTACTTGTTACAGTATAAGATGTTCATAATATTGTAAGGGACTGGCTGGTTTGATAATACATTGGTATTGGGGCATACCCCTAGCTGCTTGTTTCTGATGTCTGGTTGTAAGATATCATGTACTACAGTGTAACTGGATATGATTTTGGAAACGGTCAGACATTTCAGGTACATGTACATGTAGCATCCACTACCTTTCGGCAGTGACACTGAGGAAAGCTAGTATAGTGGATGATACCTTAAACATCTGAGGGTTTCCAAAATCATATCCAGTTGCTTGAGTATAAACTGCTTTTTGGCGTATACATGTATAAATGACCAGTCCTTGTTTAATGTTTGCATGTTTTTTTTACTGCCCAGCTCCTAGTGAGTCTACTGTCTGACGGCCCCTATCCCGGGGAAAGTGGTACGACCCTGCTGGAGCTGACCTCTGACCTCCTGCTATCCCAGAAGTCCAGCCTCGATGTGATACAGATCTCTAAACTTGTCACTTTGGTAAGGAAATTTATTCTTTTTTTTTTTTTTACTAATTATTTTAATTTTTTAATTTGGTAAGGAAATATTGAGGGCTAAGTCTTACAGCATTCATCACAAAAAAGGCCAATGATTTATTACACAATTATGAAGTATTTTTATTGCATAATTCCAAATATACATCAGCAGGAGGGGGCACAAATGCTTCCCCAGAATTGGGTACAATTTGTCACATCAAAACACGAAGCTGTGCTCAAGCTATTAAATCATTCATTTGTTCATGTCTTTAGCTATTAGATGTCTATAACATAATGTAGGGTAAATCTAGCCTAATTTTCCGCAACAAATACACAGCAGGTTTCCATGCATAAGATTCCCGCATGCTCATTTGATATTTTTACATGTCTTGTATGTACTTTCAGTACAATATATTTCTTGACATACATTTTATAATGTGATCGAACAATTGGAAATATTTCCAAATCTTTATTAGGGTTACTTTACAATGTACATGTAAATCACAGCTACGTACAGAATTTCAATCATCTTTTCATCTTGTTCACTGACAGTTGAAAATAATTAACATCAAGTTCAAGTTCAATTTTATTTAAATCAACTGGCATGTACACAGATTCACAGAAAATGTGACATGAAATTCGTTGACAATTACATTAAAAGCTCTCAAAACGTGACATGAAAATCAGTTGCAACTAAGTCATATTTGAGTTCACAATACAATGCCATTACTGTACATTGCCGTACTTCAAAGCATTATTGAACATCTTTGTTAAAACAACTCATTGACAAGGTCTTCAAACAAGTGTTAAAGTTAACCATTAGTCAAAGTTAGGTTGAATCATATCCCCTTGCTAAAAGTATAAAAATTGATGTGTACGCAGATGATACTGGTACACTAAACAAAGGAAGCTTGAATTAGAAAATTTTGCAAAGCAAGCATAATACAAAGTAATGACAACTCAAACTCAGGGTACTTGTGTGTGAATTATTATACACATAAAACATTTTTTGAAAGGGGAAATTTAAGTCCCTCACATATATCTGTACTTCCTGATACAGTGGTCACCAGTGTTAGCTACATACACATGTCCATCCTCTGTCACAGCCACCCCACAGGGAAGGTTCAGTTTGTCCCCATCACTGCTAATGGTGGACACCCAGGTGCCGTCTGGGCGGAACACCTGAAGCTTCTCACTGTGTCCTACACCATCAGTTTCACCCCCAATGTTTGCCAGAACTATGTTCCCCCTGCTGTCAGCTGACACCCCCATAGGACCAAACATGTCCTGTGGCTGTCTGCCCCCCTGACCAAACTTGTGTTGGAAGTTCAGATTCCTGTCAAACACCTGAACACGGTTGTTGACTTTATCTGCCACAATGATGTTGTCTTCTTTATCCACACAGACAAAATATGGCTGATAAAACTGCCCCTCCCCCTTCCCCTGCCCTCCCACCTGTTTCACCAGTGTCCCATCTGCCTCAAACAGGAAGATGCTGTGTTTGTCAAAATCAGCTAACACAACCCTCCCATCCCTCTGTACTGCCAGGCCAGAGGGCTTTGTGCAATAGTTACCCAGAGTGAATTTATGCAGCTCTTCTCCTGATGGGGAAAATTTCTTCACTTCCTTCCCACATATCCCCACTATGGTGCCATCAGTCTGAACTGCAAGTGAGTAGGGATTTGTAGTTATTAGAAAAGAGGAGCAAAACTTCCCATTCAGATCAAACACCTGAACACGCTGGTTGAAAATATCAGCCACATACAGCCTGTCCCCCCTGACTGCTACATCTACAGGAGTGTCAAACTGCCCCTGCTGGCTGCC
>NW_017802436.1:163380-166747 GCF_001625305.1 Branchiostoma belcheri | reverse complement strand
CCCCCTGTTGTGACCCCCACCTGATGCTTCCCTGATGTTTGTGGCCTCCAGACTGCCTCAAACACCCCCTCACTAGTTTCTGTAGTGTCTAATCTGGCACACTGCCCCTCAGGGGAGGTGACTGTGACTTGTGGACTTCCCTGAACTTGGCCTTTCTCTGGTCTAAAGATGACAGTAGTCGTCAGGCTTTCTACAGGGTGTGTTGTGACTAGAATACTTGTGTTCTGGACTGAAAGAGACCCTGGACTGAATGTCAACATCTCTGTGTTAGGCTGAAATGTTATCTGCTCTGTCAGGCCTTCATGTGAGATCTCTTTTGCTATCAAAATGTTTAGCCAATCTCCTAGCTGCTGCCTGAGTGTGAGAATTTCTACATCATTACTTCTAGTTAGAATGTCAGTACAAAACTGAAGTCCTTCTTCTGATGACTTGATGGTCTCTTTCAACATTTCCCTTTCTTCCAACAGAGGATCTTTTATGTTTGCTTCCATTTTATCTAGTTTTTTTCCAAGGTCTTGCTCTTCCTGGTCCATTTTTGCCCTCAGCTGTGCAAAATGTTCCTGAGTTTCCTTTCTCACTGTCTGACAGTTTGTTGTGATGCTGGTGACTTCTGCTGCAAGTATGCTGTCAGTTTTTATCCAAGTGTCAACTGTTTGTCGTGCTTTCTCCATGAATGTCTGCAGTTCAGCCTTGAACTCTTGTGCAGCCTCACTGACCTCCTTTGGGTCGTGGTTTGGCCCAGGTCGATGTTCATCGACAGTGCAGTCTCGGCACACGAGCTTCGTGCAGGGTCGGCAGTAGAACATCAGACGTTGGTCGGTGTGTTGGGGGCAGTACTCTGTCTGGGTGTCGTGTACAGTGATATGATGGTCCTTTAGTGCTGGAGTTTTTCTATGAGCAGTTATGCAGTTCTTACAGAGGAAGAAATTACAGTCCCTACAAGAGCCAGCTACCCTGGCCCCAGACTCACACATCTGACACTGGGTGTGAGCTTGCTCACTGCCTTGCAGAGCCCGAAAGTCGAGCAGGTTGTTGATTAAGAAGTTCGGAGGCAAACTGGTGACATCTGTTCCCTGTAGCCTGACTGGGTTTCTACAGATGGGACACAAGAACTCGGTCTTTCTCTTCCGCCATTTTTCTAGACACCTGGTACAGAAGGTGTGAAGACAGGGCAGGACTCGGGGGTTGTTGTAGATGTTCATGCAGATTTGGCAGGTCAGGAACTGGTCATCAAACTCTTCTCTGGGAACATTCGCAGCAGCCTCTTCCAGTTGTGCTGCCTCTGCAAGGGCAAAGACTCAGAAAACTTTATTTATCTTCCAAATACTTTCAAGAGGAAGGAAATATTCATTGATGTTGTAGATAATTAGTGTGGTGTCTCTAGGCAATTCAATTGAGATCTAGAGATTAAAGTAACATTTGCATTTAAGGGAATGCATTATGTTTACCATCATATATGGTCTGCTTTGTTAAATCTTACTCAAATACATGTATATTCATAAATGGTTACAGGAGTCTAAATCCCTCCTGCTATAAAATTGCAATATGATGTAACCCAACCCCAATAAAATTGAAATGTTATGATCTGATCTTAAGAGCAGTCTTTCCTGTAAGGACTCCTATAACGCTGTTTTTTTGTAATTGTTCTGATCTCCAACCACCACGTTATATATGTCGTATTGTTAATGACGTTGATAACATTTGAACTTTGTATATAGATGTATAATGATAATTTATTATATACTTTTTTTATTGATTTTACTGTACTTGATGATTGTTAACTTCGGCGCAACTCAGCTATTGCTGCAAGGCCGATTTGTTATTTGCTTGCTTATCAGTCAATAAACCATTTACTACTAACACCAGTTACCATGGTGACAGACTCAGGTTCAGGTCATTGACCTTTTGTGTTTGGAACGGAAGAAGAGGAAAAAGACCAAAAATAATGTTTTCACCGAAGGAGTCCTTCGGTAAACATAAGAAATGAGCACCATGCACGTTCGTGTACAAAATTATAAATTCTACAAAATGTACCTTCTACTGAGGCTGTTGCTCCATCCTGACTTGTTGAATCTTCGCTGTCCTCCTCAGAGTCTGACAGGTGTTTGAAGGCAGCTTTGCTGACAGGGACTTCTTGGTTGTCTGGAAGTTCTTCCTCCAGAACATCTTTAGGACCTGCTTAAACAAAATAACACACAAAGGGGCTCAATTCAATGTACAACTGTATCTTATGCAAGAACTCAGTTTTACTGTAGTGCAACAAAAATACAGATTGAATCAGTACTGTTGTAACCTCCACTAACATTTATCTGACAGGTAACATTAAATATTTTACATAATTGCACATGCATAGTTTGGGGTATACATGTACAGCAGTGCATTTTACTGGGCAACATACACTTTTTTCCAGGTTGTTGGATGTACAATGTCATGTTTGATCTTGTACATGTCAAGATGGTAGAATTATGTAACTTACATGTAGTTAACAATATACTGTCTGTCTGTACACTACCATCTTTCAGACCCAGATACAACAACATAAAAAAAACTTTTATTAAATTAATGTCTCTAAAAATAAATTAAAGTTAAAATTAGAATAAATCATATTCATCAAAATACAGGATTAATGGGCCTTGAACCATACAGTGCACTATTCTATCATTTACAAAGTTAGCTACTGTCAAATATCTAAGTTTGCAGACTGCATCTGCATGTAAACATATTGTTAACTATAAAAACCTTCAGCTAAGTCCTCATCAGTCTGCTTTGAGGCTCCAACTTCTGTTGGAATTTCCACCACCACAACATCCTCATGATCTGTGATGGAAGAAAAAGAAATTAAAGGATAAATGAAAATATTAAGACAACATGAATCACCGTGATGGCATTTCATTAACCCTAATCATGTAACATTATAAATGTATGAAGTGCTGTGCAAAGACTAAGTACTAACTTTAAAGGTAAATTTTTAATACAATTTTGCAAGGTTGCCTCTATTTTCTCACAGTAAAATATTTCTGTAGTACTATACATGATGTATAATTATGTAACATTAAAATTCCACTCACCACTTGAAGCCACAGCCCCCTGAATTTCTTGGACCATGTCCTGTGAAGGGTTCCTGACACCGATGGCCAGGTTCATGTTCACTGCCCTCCCCTCGGCCGCAAACTCCGGCAGGAACGTCTCCAGGAGAACCTGAAATGTCTGGGAAGATTAGCTCTCCCCCTTTCTCTCTGTCTCTCTCTCCCTCTCTCTCTCCCTCCCTCTCTCTTCCCCTCACTCCCTCTCTAGCTCTCTCTAGCTATCTTTATCTCTCCCTCCCTGTCTCTCTCCCTCCCTCTCTCTCCCACTCTCCCTCTCTCTT
>NW_017802436.1:149588-163195 GCF_001625305.1 Branchiostoma belcheri | reverse complement strand
TCTCCTCCCCCCTCCCTCTCTCTCTCTATCTATCTAATATCTGGTTCAACGTCTGTTGTTCCCCATGGTCAGACGTGCTTGCACACAGAATGATGCTTACAAAATTTATGTTGTAATGTCAGCTAACGGACATAAAGTATTTAAATGAAAGTCTACCTGCTGGAAGGTCCCGTCTCTGGCCATGCGCAGGAGCTGGAGCCGGTCTGCTTCTGTAGGAACCTCCAGCTCCAGCAAGATGCACCCTTTTGTGGCACTTCTTATGTTGCACGTCACTCTGTATCTTTCTGCCACCAGTGTGGCAAACTGTTGCCGTGCGTGGTCATCGCTGAGTCTCTCAAATATGTTGTCAGCGTTTGCTGGGTCAATGTCGAGCTCAAAGCATGTTCTCACAAAGGCTAAAAGGGAATAATTACTAATGATCAGATTTACTTGAAGTAAGGAAAATATAAAAGGAAAATATGGTAGGGAAATTAAGGGACTGTACAATATTTACAAAGGGGGGATAAGTCTTGGTTGTTGGAAGCTCGGGTTAAAAAATTGTTTTCCAGTGCCCTCCCCTCTGCTGAAAAACAATTTTCCTTGGCCCTTCCCCTCACATGAATCATGTACACTGGTTAAGAATTTAATATATGCTGAAAATGATGTCCCCCCCCCCCCATAAATATCATACAGTCCCTAAGGCCACACTCATTTAATATGTTGGTTCTCTGATTCACCTGTTCATTTTTTTTTCTGATTTGCAAAGAAAAAAGATTTTGATTTCTAAATCAACTCCAAAATGCTCATATTAGCGGCCGAAGAAAGTCCTTAATATCTTCCTTCAAGTTGGTTACATTAAATGTTCCATATTCATTGTATGTTGTGCTATAACCCAGCCTACATGTAAGTCTGTTGACTTTATGGCTCCATTGTAACATTTCGAACTGTCTTGGGGTGCCTTGGTTTTTTTGTTGTTGTTTATTTTGCCCTGTTGCTTCATAATTATTTCGGAAACAAATCCAAGAACCAACAGAGAGTGTAAAAGTCATTTGTGCTCTGAGCATCTTGCTTAGGCCACACCAATTTAATTTCTTGGTTAACGGATTCGCCGCTTCATTTTTTTCTGATTTGCAAATAAAAATAAAAATTCAGAATCAACTGCAAAATGCTCATATTTTGCCCTGAACAGTTGAAAACAGTCCTTTTCTTACTACTTGTTACAGTCATTCCATCTTTCAATGCAGTAGTATCATTAAAAGTTCAAAATTCATTGTTTAAATTTTGAACCAGCCTGGTATGTTGACTTCATGGCTCCTATCGTACCATTTTGGGCCATAATAGGATGCCTAGGCCTGTTTTTTATGTTTATTTTTTTTTCGCCCGCCCGCTCCATTATTTTTCTAGAAAAATCCGTTAACCAAGAAATTAAATTGGTGTGGCCTTATTATTAAATGGAAAAGTCAAAGCCAAAAGTGCTACTTAAGGGATTAAGGGAGGATACCATTCAATCTATAGTCTTTTATATCCTTATCTTGGAAGTTGGAACTTTAATTTTTCAATCTGAAGCATCTTGCAGAAATTGTAGCACATGACAAGAAACACTGTGCTTACCATCTTCCTGTGGCATCAGTTTCCCCATGACATTGTTGTCCCCAATCTGCACATTTTCGCAGCCTTCTATGTCCTTCCTGCTGTACAGAAGAACAGTTCCAGGCTGGCGGATCACAAGCTGTGGTCGACTCACAGCAGCAGAAGTCGCACCTACGAGTGCTGAACCTTCACTCTCAGGGCTTTGGGCAGAGCCAAGCACATTGTTGTGGCCTAATTGTACAGCAAAGGAGTCTTTCACCTTAACGTTCTCATGGATTATGACTTGATCTGGCTTCTCAATGATTATAGAACTTTGACTTTGCCCTGGCTGGAGTGCCGATGAGGTTACGTTGATGGTTGTTGGGTTGTTGGACGTCAGTTGTACGTTGTAGGCTGTGGTCTGTTCAGCAACCTCCCCCTGCCCTTTTGTTGTTTTTGACTCAGTCATTGATGTAAAACTGAAGGTGTTGATAGGCAGTCCCTCTCCTGACTCGGTGTCTGTGGCGGATAAAGTTGCTGTTGTCCCTGTGACTACGTCCTCCTGGTCTTCAGCACTAAGGTCTGGAACCTGCACATTTCTGTCACCAGTGGTAGTGTCACTGTTTGGACAGTTCCCAGCCGTAATGTTCACTTTGTCTTCCTCAGTGTCCATTTCTTATTGCTTTTCACTGTTGTTGTTACCACTACTGTGCTTCTGCACAGCAAAACTGTTAGAATTAAGCTGGATTTACATTTGTCAAAAACAGTGAATGACTTTACATTTGTACATTCACAGCAGACTCTAAGCTACCAGTACTGATTCAAAATGGAGGTTTGGTGTCAGTTGTTCCCTGCGCAATCTTGGCTGGATCTGAGCTGCTTTTGTGCACTGATTGGTTCCGAGAAAAAACTCAGCAAACACTTGACAGTAGAACTTTAACCTGTCACATGAGTGGGGGCCTGCATGCCCTTTTTTGTAAGGCGTAATCAGGCCATTTTAGTCTTCGTAATCCGTAGGTACCCTCTCCCAAAATCTACATAACTCATAATCAGTACATTAGCCAGAAAGCGTAAAGTCGTAATCAGCTCTAAGGCTTAACGTAAATCGTAATCGGTGGTGAAAATTTTGCGTATTTCGTAATCACTAACCCCCCATGCAGGCCCTCGTCAATCAGCCTTCGAGTTCAAAGTCCAATCTTGGGCCTATTATTGAGCCAAATTTTTAACCGCTACAGTAAGTGTGTGCTGACCTAATATTTGGTGCATTATCTGAATGCATGCCCCAGTTGTGTAGTAAACATCAGCCATGACCATTGACAGTTTTACAATCCAAACAGGCCTACAATGTACTTACACTACAATGTAGTACAGTAACTTAATTGTGCAGTAATATAATTTGTACCAGTAACTTGTTCCCCACAAACATGACAAGTCAAGGTTATTTCAAATTAGACAGCAACTTTAAACAATCATGATGGAAAGTTGTAGTTAGAAGTTTTTCACTTCTTAAACTTTTTGCAAATTTAAAGACAATGTTCCTTTTTTAGTTCTTGCATTTTGGTGCGTATGTATTAAATCCACATTTCTTTATATTTCCCTCCTAAGTCATAAAATTTCAGTCTGAAATAACCCTCTAGTCTTAGTACATTCTGTTCAAAAATCAAAAGAAAAGAAAAGCCCCTGTAATGTTGTCTGTCAAAAAAGTGGTTTTAAAAATTAAGAATATTTGGAAAGCTACATGAAATGTATTGTACAAATGTAAGCACATGCCAGTTAATATGGCTGAACCTACATGTATGTAAGATGTGTATTATATTAATTCATAATAATTGTGAAATTACCCTGCCAGTAATGGTCTTGTAAGACCGACGAATGCCTACTATGCCAGCAATGATAAAACCTTGTCGATTATTGAATGTGGAGTTACCCTGGCCTGTCACATGCTGATGTAAACATGTACCAGTAAATATCACTCAACACAAGTTTTACATTTCACCATCATTTTAATGCAGAACTGAGTGTAACCATGCATATATGTATGCCATTGTTGTTTACTGCTATTGGTATCATTTTTCTAACATAATTGAGTTGGAAAAGTCACTTCGGTATTCCCAAAACCTTTATCCTGTATGATTATAAATAATATGTACTGCCAAATATAATACAAAATGAGAAACAACTACATTTGTAATATTGAATGTGAGCAGGATAATTAAAAGTATGTCTGTAGTATATAATTCATATATCAACAAATTATTGACATTACTTCAAAACACCCATACTTAATAGATTACATGCTATAGACTGGTTATGTTACATTTAAAGGGCCTTTGGATTATTGCAAGTTAATGCACAAATGTTGCAAAATTATACACTGTAACAGTTACATGACACTGTAGTATCAAACTTTCATATATGGTTTACATTCAGATTTCTACTTGAGCATTACAAGTTACATACATGTATGGAAAAACAAATCAATAAGTCTATAGATTACTGGGCAAAAATGCTGAAACTTTAATATATATAATTATTTAATAGACAAGTATATAATGACATACAGCTTTTCTATTATATCACACAGGTTAACAATCATAAACACTATGATTTGATGTTCTGTATCAAAAACATTTTCAAAACTACAGGTCACATTATAATTATTACTTTCTTAAACTAGTGTAGATAAAGATAGACATCTTGTTTATATGATGAACATTACATCCTATAATAATGTATCTAAGGAGAAACACAGGGAAAAATTTCTGTTCCTCACATGTATCTGTACTTCCTGATACAGTGATCCTTAGTATCAGCTACAAACACATGTCCATCCTCTGTCACAGCCACCCCATGGGGTTTCTTCAGTTTGTCCCCATCACTGCTAATGGTGGACACCCAGGTGCCGTCTGGGCGGAACACCTGAAGCTTCTTGCCATGTTCTACACCACCTACATCAGATTCCTCCCCAATGTTTGCCAGAACTATGTTCCCCCTGCTGTCAGCAGACACCCCCATCGGACCCCACATGCCCTGTGGCTGCCTGCCATACTGACCAAACTTGTGTTTGAAGTTCAGATTCTTGTCAAACACCTGAACACGGTCATTGTTTTTATCTGCCACAATGACGTTGTTTTCTTTATCCACACAGACAAATAGTGGCTTTTCAAACTGTCCCTCCCCCTCCCCCTGCCCTCCCACCTGTTTCACCAGTGTCCCATCTGCCTCAAACAGGAAAATGCTGTGTTTGCCTTTATCAGCTACAACAACCCTCCCATACCTCTGTACTGCCAGGCCATAGGGGTCTGTGCAATATTCACCCAGAGGGAATTTGTGCAGCTCTTCTCCTGATGGGGAAAATTTCTTCACTTCCTTCCAACATGTCACCACTATGGTGCCATCAGTCTGAACTGCAAGAGAACAGGGATTTGCAGCTGTTGGAAAGGAGAAGCAAAACTTTCCACTCAGATCAAACACCTGAACACGTTTGTTACGAGTATCAGCCACATACAGCCTGTCCCCCCCGACTGCTACATCTATAGAAGTGTTAAACTGTTCCTGCTGGCTGCCTTTCTGGCCCAACCTCAACACTGGGTTGTTACTGGTCACATCTACAGTGAGAGGGGAACATAAGCTCACCCCACCCCCTATACCCCCTCCCCCTGTAGCACCACCCCCTCCCCCTGTAGCACCACCCCACCCCCTGTAGTACCACCGCCAGCCCCTGTAGCACCACCCTCTTCCCCCGTACCCCAACCCCCTGTAGCGACCCCCACCTGATGCTTCCCTGATGTTTGTGGCCTCCAGACTGCCTCAAACACCCCCTCACTAGTTTCTGTAGTGCCTAATCTGGCACACTGCCCCCCAGGGGAGGTGACTGTGACTTGTGGACTTCCCCAATCTTGACCAGGATGTGGTCTGTAAGTGATGGCTGTTGGTAGACTTTCTACATGAGGCTCTGGGACTGTGATACCCACATTACACATTTGATACAGTCCCTGGATTACATGTTAACATCTCTAAGCTGGGCTGAAATGATATAGCCTTCTCCAGTTCTCTATGTGAGACTTTGGTTACTGTTAAACTCCTAAGTCTGCCTTCTAACTGCTGTGTGAGAGTGAGAATTTCTACATCATTACCTCGAGCAAGTATATCTGCACAGACCTGAACTCCTTCTTCTGTGGATCTTAAAGTCTCCTCTAAATCTTCTTTCTCCTTCAGTAGCGGCTCGGTTTGAGTTGATTCCATCTCCCTCAGTTTGTCCCTACATTTCTGTTGTTCCTTTTCCAGTTTTGCTCTCAGTTGTGCAAAATGTTCCTGAATCTTCTTTCCCTCCTTTTCACAGTTTGCAGTGATGCTTGTCAGCTCCACGCTGACAGTTCCTGCAGTTTTCTTCAGGGTGTTTGCTGTATCTTGGGTTTGTCCCAGTAATGTCTGCAGTTCAGCCTTGACCTTCTGAGCAACTTCACTGACCTCCTTTATGTCATGGTTTGGCCCATGTGGGTGCTCAGTAATGGTGCAGTCTCGACACACAAGCTCGGCGCAGGGTTGGCAGTAGAATATCAACCGTTGGTCAGTGTGCTTGGTGCAGTTCTTTGCCCGGGCGTACTGTGACCTGCTTTTTGGGTTCTTCAGGTCATCTAGAGTGATGATGTAATGGTTTTTCAGTGCTTCAGTGTTCTTATGAGCAGTTATACAGTTCCTACACAGGAAGTGTCGACAGTCCCCACAAGTCCCTTCTATACTGGCCACAGACTCACACATCTGACAAGAGACACGAGCCCTTTTGGTGTTTTGTAGGGTCCTGAAGTCCAGTAAGCTGTTAACATAGAAGTTAGGAGGAAGGCCACTAACCCCTTCTGCTTCTAGTGTCACCTGTTTCCGACAGGTGGGACAGATGAACTTCTTGCCTCCCTTCTGCCATTGCTCCAGACACCTGGTACAGAAGGTGTGAAGACAGGGCAGGACTCGGGGGTTGTTGTAGATGTTCATGCAGATTTGGCAGGTCAGGAACTGGTCATCAAACTCTTCTCTGGGTACATTTGCAGCAACCTCTTCCAGTTGCACTGCCTCTGCAAGGAAAAATATTCAGATAACTTTATTTGATGTCATACCTGGACTGTGATTATATTTGCTATGGGTGTTCCGGCCCGTGTGATAACTAGCAGTACGGCCCGGGGTTCTATTTGTATACACACGGCCTTCCAAATGTTCCATAGAATAACAGGTTTTGCACGCACCGTGTGTGCTGCTTTCGAAACTTTGAGCACCGAATTTGGATGTAGGAATCGATGCCGTTACACTTTTTGTTTAGATACACCAAATTCTGGCACATCTGGTATTACAAAAGTACAACATAAGTACAACACGGTGTATTCTGCATCACCCTCGGTCCCAGCCCTCCCGCGGATCAGATCTCCCTCCAGCCTTTGGGCGATCCGACCCGCGGTTGGGCTGGTATACCCCTGGCGATATATTGGAATACACCGTGTTGTATAATTCTATATTTGTCTCCCAAATAATTTCAAGAGGAAGGAAGATTCATTGATGTTGTTTTATAATTAGTGTGGTGTCTCTAAAGGAAATTCTTCCATTAACAAATGAGCGAGCACCATGAAATGCCATAATATACATAAATATTCAAAAATTAACGTACCTTCTACTAAGGCTGTTGCTCCATCCTGACTGGTTGAATCTTCGCTGTCCTCCTCAGAGTCTGACAGGTGTTTGAAGGCAGCTTTGCTGAGAGGGACTTCTTGGTTGTCTGGAGGTTCTTCCTCCAGAACATCTTTAGGACCTGCTTATTATATGATAAATGAAATAAGGATTTTGCAATCACATTTCACAACGGGGCTCAATTCAATGCATTTTATCCTACTTAGTTTTACTGTTAGTAGTGCAACAAAAACTCATCTGACAGATGTAACCTCCACTAACATTTATCTTACAGGTAACATTTATATAATTACACATGCATAGTTTAGATATACTTGAGTACATGTACAGCAGTGCATTTTACTGCCAGTGGGCAACATTACACTTTTTTCCAGGTTGTTGGATGTACAATGTCATGTTTGATCTTGTACATGTCAAGATGGTAGAGTTATGTAACTTACATGCATGCAGTTAACAATATACTGTCTGTCTGTATACACTACCATTTTTCAGAACCAGAATACGAGATACAACAACGTTACATGAAAAACACCTTAATGTCTCTAAAAAAATAAATTAAAGATAAAATTAAAATAGTAAGTAATAATCATCAAAATACAGGATTGATGGGCCTTGGACCATACAGTGCACTATTTTAGACTCAATCATTTACAAAGTTAGCTGCTGTTAAATATCTAAGTTTGCGGACTGAATCTAAACATATTGTTGACTTTAATATAAAAACCTTCAGCTAAGTCGTCATCAGTCTGCTTTGAGGCTCCCTTTTCCATTGGAATTTCCACCACCACAACAGCCTCATGATCTGTGATGGAAAAAAGAAGAGGATGAATGAAAATATTAAGATAACATGTATCACTGTGATGGCATTTCATTAACCCTAATCACGTAACATTATAAATGTACGAAGTGCTGTGCAAAGACTAGTACTAACTTTAAAGGTAAATTATTAATACAATTTTGCGAGGTTGTCTATTTTGTCACCGTAAAACATTTCTGTAGTACTATACATGTTACATATAATGTAACATTAAAATTCCACTCACCACTTGAAGCCACAGCCCCCTGAATTTCCTGGACCATGTCCTGTGAAGGGTTCCTGATGCCAATGGCCAGGTTCATGTTCACCGCCCTCCCCTCGGCCGCTAACTCAGGCAGGAACGTCTCCAGGAGAACCTGAAATATACGGGAAGATTAGCTCTGTCTCTCTGTCTCTCTCTATCTTTCTCTCTCTCTCTAGCTCTCTTTCTCCCTCTCTCACTACCTCTCCCTCTCTTTCTCTTTCTCTCTCTCTAGCTCTCTAGCTCTCTTTCTCCTTTCCCTCTCCCTCACTCCCTCTCACACAATCTTTCTCTCCCTCTTTTTCTCTTTCATTCTCTCCGTCTCTCTCTCCCTCTCTCTCTCTCTGTCTCCCTCTCTTTCCTCCTCTCCCTCTCCATCTCTCTCCCTCTTTCTCCCTCCCCCTTTCTCTCTCCCTCTCTCTCTCTCTTTTTCCATCTCTCTGTCTCCCTCTCTTTCCCTCTGTCTCCCTCTCGCTCTCTTCTCTCTCTCCCCCCTCTCTCTCCCTCTCCCTTTCTCTGTCTCCCTCTCTCCCTCCCTGTCCCCTCTCTCTCTCTCCTTTCTCTCTTCCCTCCCTCTCTTTCTCTCCCTGTGTTCTGAGGGTTAGACATGCTTGCACACTGAAGCTTACAAAATTTATGTTGTATAATGTCAGCTAACGGACATAATAAAGTATACCTGCTGGAAGGTCCCGTCTCTGGCCATGCGCAGGAGCTGGAGCCGGTCTGCTTCTGTAGGAACCTCCAGCTCCAGCAAGATGCACCCTTTTGTAGCACTTCTTATGTTGCAGGTCACCCTGTATCTTTCTGCCACCAGTGTGGCAAACTGTTGCCGTGCGTGGTCATCGCTGAGTCTCTCAAATATGTTGTCAGCGTTTGCTGGGTCAATGTCGAGCTCAAAGCATGTTCTCACAAAAGCTAAAAGGGAATAATTACTAATGATCAGATTTACTTGAAGTAAGGAAAATATAAAAGGAAAATATGTTAGGGAAATTAAGGGACTGTACAATATTTAGGAGGGGATAAGGCTTGGTTGTTGGAAGCTTGGGTTAAAATTTTTTTTCCAGTGCCCTCCCCCTGCTGAAAAACAAGTTTTCTTGGCCCTTCCCCTCACATGAATCATGTACACTGGTTAAGAATTTAATATATGCTGTTAAGGCTCCCCCCCCCCCCAGTAAATATCATACAGTCCCTTAGGCCACACCCATTTAATATGTTGGTCCTCTGATTCACCTTTTTTCTGATTTGCAAAGAAAAAAGAAAGATTTTGATTTCTAAATCAACTCCAAAATGCTCATATTAGCCGCTGAAGAAAGTCCTTATTTAATAATATCTTCCCATTATATAGTTGTCAAAGTTTTACCATACGGCAATGCAGTGGTTTCATTAAATGTTCCATATTCATTGTATGTTGTGTTATAACCCAGCCTACATGTAAGTATGTTGACTTTATGGCTCCATTGTAACATTTCGAGCTGTCTTGGGGTGCCTTGGTTTTTTTTTTTGCTATTTATTTCGCCCTGTTGCTTCATAATTTTTTCGGAAAAAATCCAAGAACCAACAGAGAGTGTAAAAGTCATTTGTGCTCTGAGCATCTTGCTTATTATTAAATGGAAAAGTCAAAGCCAAAAGTGCTACTTAAGGGATTAAGGGAGGATACCATTCAATCTATAGTCTTTTATATCCTTATCTTGGAAGTTGGAACTTTAATTTTTCAATCTGAAGCATCTTGCAGTCACACATTCTGCAGAAATTGTACAGTAGTACATGACAAAAAACGGTGCTTACCATCTTCCTGTGGCATCAGTTTCCCCATGATGTTGTTGTCCCCAATCTGCACATTTTCACAGCCTTCTATGTCCTTCCTGCTGTACACAAGAACTTTAGCAGGCTGGCGGATCACTAGCTGTGGCCGACTCACAGCAGCAGAAGTCGCACCTACGAGTGCTGAACCTTCACTCTCAGGGGTTTGGGCAGAGCCGAGCACATTGTTGTGGCCTAACTGTACGGCAAAGGAGTCTTTTACCTTAACGTTCTCATGGATTATGACTTGTTCTGGCTTCTCAATCACAATAGAACTGTGGCCTGGCCCTGGCTGTAGTGCAGATGAGGCTACGTCGATGGTTGTTGGGTTGTTGGACGTCAGTTGTACGTTGTAGGCTGCAGTCTGTTCAGCAACCTCCCCCTGCCCTTTTGTCATTTTCGTCTCAGTCATTGATGTAAAACTGAAGGTGTTGATAGGCAGTCCCTCTCCTGACTCGGTGTCTGTGGTGGATAAAGTTGCTGTTGTCCCTGTGACTCCATCCTCCTGGTCTTCAGCAAAAAGGCCTGGAACCTGCACATTTCTGTCACCAACGGTGGTGTCACTGTTTGGACAGTTCCCAGCTGTGATGTTCACTTTGTCTTCCTCAGTGTCCATTTTGCTTTTTGCTGTTGTTGTTACCACTACAGTGCTTCTGCACAGCAAAACTGTTAGAATTAAGCTGGATTTATTTTGTCAAATACAGCGAAATATTCAATGTACATTTGTACATTCACAGCAGACTCTAAGCTCCAGTTCAAAATGGAGGTTTGGGGTTGTTCCCTGCACAATCTTAGCTGGGTCTGAGCTGCTTTTGTGCACTGATTGGTTCAGAGAAAAACTCAGCAAACACTTGTCAGTAGAACTTTAACCTGTCACATGAGTGGGGGCCTGCATGCCCTTTTTCGTAAGGCGTAATCAGGCCATTTTAGTCTTCGTAATCCGTAGGTACCCTCTCTCAAAATCAACGTAACTCATAATCAGTACATTAGCCACAAAGCGTAAAGTCGTAATCAGCTCTGAGACTTAACGTAATTCGTAATCGGTGGCAAAAATTATGCGTAATTCGTAATCACTACCCCCCCCATGCAGGCCCTCGTCAATCAGCCTTCGAGTTCAAAGTCCAATCTTGGGCCTATTATTGAGCAAAAGTTTAAACAGCTACTGTGTAACAGTAAGTGTGTGCTGACCTAATATTTGGTGCATTATCTGAATGCATGCCCCAGTTGTGTAGTAAACATCAGCCATGACAATTGACAGTTTTACAATCCAAACAGGCCTACAATGTAGTAACACTACAATGTAGTACAGGAACTTTATTGTGCAGTAATATAATACAAGTCTAGTACTAGTAGCTTCTTCCCCACAAACATGACAAGGTTATTTCAAAGCAGACAGCAACTTTTAAAAATCATGAATGGAAAGTTGTAGTAGCACTTTTTGCAAATTTAAAGACGATGTTCCTTTTTTAGTTCTTGCATTTTGGTCTGTATGTATTAAATCCACATTTCTTTATATTTCCCTGTTAAGTCATAACATTTCAGTCTGAAATAACCCTCTAGTCTTAGTACATTCTGTTCAAAAATCAAAAGAAAAGAAAAGCCCCTGTAATGTTGTCTGTCAAAAAAGTGGAATATTTGGAAAGCTACATGAAATGTATTGTAAGCACATGCCAGTTAATATGGCTGAACCTACATGTATGTAAGATGTGTATTATATTAATTCATAATAATTGTGAAATTACCCTGCCAGTAATGGTCTTGTAAGACCGACGAATGCCTACTATGCCAGCAATGATAAAACCTTGTTGATTATTGAATGTGGAGTTACCCTGGCCTGTCACATGCTGATGTAAACATGTACCAGTAAATATCACTCAACACAAGTTTTACATTTCACCATCATTTTAATGCAGAACTGAGTGTAACCATGCATATATGTATGCCATTGTTGTTTACTGCTATTGGTATCATTTTTCTAACATAATTGAGTTGGAAAAGTCACTTCGGTATTCCCAAAACCTTTATCCTGTATGATTATAAATAATATGTACTGCCAAATATAGTACAAATTTTAAATGAGAAACAACTAATATTGAATGTGAGCAGGATAATTAAAAGTATGTCTGTAGTATATAATTCATATATCAACAAATTATTGACATTACTTCAAAACACCCATACTTAATAGATTACATGCTATAGACTGGTTATGTTACATTTAAAGGGCCTTTGGATTATTGCAAGTTAATGCACAAATGTTGCAAAATTATACACTGTAACAGTTACATGACACTGTAGTATCAAACTTTCATATATGGTTTACATTCAGATTTCTACTTGAGCATTACAAGTTACATACATGTATGGAAAAACAAATCAATAAGTCTATAGATTACTGGGCAAAAATGCTGAAACTTTAATATATATAATTATTTAATAGTATATAATGACATACAGCTTTTCTATTATATCACACAGGTTAACAATCATAAACACTATGATTTGATGTTCTGTATCAAAAACATTTTCAAAACTACAGGTCACATTATAATTATTACTTTCTTAAACTAGTGTAGATAAAGATAGACAGCTTGTTTATATGATGAACACTACATCCTATAATAATGTATCTAAGGAGAAACACAGGGAAAAATTTCTGTTCCTCACATGTATCTGTACTTCCTGATACAGTGGTCACCAGTATCAGCTACAAACACATGTCCATCCTCTGTCACAGCCACCCCGTGGGGCCGGTTCAGTTTGTCCCCATCACTGCTAATGGTGGACACCCAGGTGCCGTCTGGGCGGAACACCTGAAGCTTCACACTGTGTTTAACACCACCAGTTATACCCCCAAGGTTTGCCAGAACTATGTTCCCCCTGCTGTCAACCGACACCCCCATAGGACCAAGCATGTCCTGTGGCTGTCTGCCCAACTGACCAAACTTGTGTCTGAAGTTCAGATTCCTGTTGAACACCTGAACACGGTTGTTGTTATTATCTGCCACAATGATGTTGTCTTCTTTATCTACACAGACAAAACATGGCTTTTCAAACTGCCCCTCCCTCTCCCCCTGCCCTCCCACCTGTTTCACCCGTGTCCCATCTGCCTCAAACAGGAAGATGCTGTGTTTGCCATAATCAGCTACAACAACCCTCCCATCCCTCTGTACTGCCAGCCCATAGGGGTCTGTGCAGTATTCACCCAGAGGGAATTTGTGCAGCTCTTTTCCTGATGGGGAAAATTTCTTCACTTCCTTCAGACATTTCACCACTATGGTGCCATCAGTCTGAACTGCAAGTGAACAGGGATTTGTAGTTGTTGGAAAAGAGAAGCAAAAGTTCCCACTCAGATCAAACACCTGAACACGCTGGTTGAAAGTATCAGCCACATACAGCCTGTCCCCCCTGACTGCTACATCTATAGGCCTGTCAAACTGCCCCTGCTGGCTGCCTTTCTGGCCCACCCTCAACACTGGGTTGTTACTGGCCACATCTACAGTGAGAGGGGAACACAAGCTCACCCCA
>NW_017802436.1:146808-149036 GCF_001625305.1 Branchiostoma belcheri | reverse complement strand
GGGTTCTTCAGGTCATCTAGAGTGATGATGTAATGGTTTTCAGTGCTTCAGTGTTCTTATGAGCAGTTATACAGTTCCTACACAGGAAGTGTCGACAGTCCCCACAAGTCCCTTCTATACTGGCCACAGACTCACACATCTGACAAGAGACACGAGCCCTTTTGGTGTTTTGTAGGTTCCTGAAGTCCAGTAAGCTGTTAACATAGAAGTTAGGAGGAAGGCCACTAACCCCTTCTGCTTCTAGTCTCACCTGTTTCCGACAGGTGGGACAGATGAACTTCTTGCCTCCCTTCTGCCATTGCTCCAGACACCTGGTACAGAAGGTGTGAAGACAGGGCAGGACTCGGGGGTTGTTGTAGATGTTCATGCAGATTTGGCAGGTCAGGAACTGGTCATCGAACTCTTCTCTGGGAACATTCGCAGCAGCCTCTTCCAGTTGCACTGCCTCTGCAAGGAAAAATATTCAGATAACTTTATTTATGTCATACCTGGACTGTGATTACGTTCAATACGGGTGTTCCGGCCCGTGTGATAACATGCGGTACGGCCCGGGGTTCTATTTTTTTATCACACAGGCTTCCAAATGTTCCATAGAATTTGGATGTTAGAATTGAGGTCGTTACACTTTTTGTACTTGTGTAGATGCACCAAATTTTGGCTCATTTTGCATTAGAATGCCTGTTTTCTTGGGTGGGTATTACAAAATAATACAACACGGTGTATTCCGCATCACCCTCGGTACCAGTCTGGGAGGTAAATACATGACTAGAATATTATACAGTATGGAATACACTGTTTAATATTCTAGTCATGTATTTACCTCCCAGATGATTTCAAGAGAATGGAAGATTCATTGATGTTGTTTCATGATTAGTTGGTGTCTCTAAAGGAATTTCTGCCATTGACAAATTAAATGGGCACCATGAAATGCCATCATATTACATATTCTTTAAAATGTACCTTCTACTGAGCCTAACCCATCCTGACTGGTTGAATCTTCGCTGTCCTCCTCAGAGTCTGACAGGTGTTTGAAGACAGCTTTGCTGAGAGGGGCTTCTTCGTTGTCTTGAAGTTCTTCCTCCAGAACATCTTTAGGACCTGCTTAAACAAAATAACACACAACAGGGCTCAATTCAATGTATTTCTTGCAACAATTCACATGTTTTTACTGCTACATTTAGTGTAATAAAAACTCAGAATCAGATGTAACCTCTTTTTAATTCAACATTTATCTGCCATGCAGGTGCAGTACCCCCCAGGTATGCATGGTTTAGATATGCAGGGCAACGTTGCACATTTTCCAGCAGGGTGTTGGATGATTTACACCCTTTTGATTAACACAGTTACTGTACTATACTATTATAGATTAAACTCTTTTATTCTCTAACAAAAAAATAAAAGATAAAATTGAAATTAAAATAGTTACTAATAATCATCAAAATACAGGATTGATGGGCATTTGATGACCATCATACAATGTAAGTGCACTGTTTTAGACTTCAGTCAGTCATTTACAAAAAAATTATGTTAGCTGCTGTCAAATATCAAAGTTTGCAGACTGCATCTAATTCTAAAGTAAAGATAAATTAAATATAAAATAATACCTTCAGCTAAGTCCTCATCAGTCTGCTTTGAGGCTCCTGCTTCGGTTGTTTTGGGATGTTCGGGAGGTAAAGATGAGCCGGTAATTGCAGGGATTTCCACCACCACAACATCCTCATGGTCTGTGATGGAAAAAAGAAAAGGATAAATGAAAATATTAAGATAACATGTATCACTGTGATGGCATTTCAATGAACCCTACAGTAATCACGTAACATAATGATTATAAATGTACAAAGTGCTGTGCAAAGACAAGTACTGGGGTGACGCGGGTTGAAGGGCATGCGCACAAGTTGCTGGGTGAGAGACCTCAAAATTAAAATGAGCTAAAGAGCTTTAAAACCCTTTCTTGGGTGGGATTTTTGTTGAATTCTTGGCATTTTTGTGGTGGATTGTACTGTGTAGGGTTGTGAGTGAATGTTTTTGCAAAAAAAATGAAGTTTTTCCATGAAGTTGCCTTGTTATGGGCTTGTCTGTTGCCATACACCCCTCCTGCCTAGTGCCTTGGTATCGACCTAGAATATGGGGTCAAAGTGCACGGATTCTTATAAACAAGGCTGTACCTCGAGACTAGCCGTCCACTTTTTTCCGAAACTTGTTGTAGGTACATATTATTAAATTAGGTC
>NW_017802436.1:141127-144401 GCF_001625305.1 Branchiostoma belcheri | reverse complement strand
CCCGCGAACCCTTTGTCATTTTGACAATCATGTACAAATGTTTAAGAATACCTGCACAAAAGCTGCATGCTTCACAGTGATGTCCTCTTGTATGATGACCTGATTTGACTGGACCAGGTCCAAACTAGCAGTATCTGAGGTGTTTCTTTCCTTCATGGCTGCCCCCTGCCTTCTCGTTGTTGTCTGAAGACTTAGTGGCTCTGTGTCCCAGTCTTCCCTGCCTTCTCTGCCCAAGGCCTGAAACCTGCACATTTCTGTCACCAACGGTGGTGTCACTGTCTGCACAGTTCCCAGCTGTGATGGCCTCACTGCTGTTCACTTTGTCTTCCTCTGTGTCCATTTCTTCTTGCTTTTCGCTGCTGTTGTTACCACTACAGTGCTTCAGCACAGCAAACTGTTAGAATTAAGCTGGATTTATTTTGTCAAATACAGTAAAATATTCAATGTACATTTGTACATTCACAGCAGACTCTAAGCTACCAGTACCAGTTCAAAATGGAGGTTTGGCGTTGTTCCCTGCACAATCTTGGCTGGATCTGAGCTGCTTTTGTGCACTGATTGGTTCAGAAAAAAACTCAGCAAACACTTGACAGTAGAACTTTAACCTGTCACATGAGTGGGGGCCTGCATGCCCTTTTTCGTAAGGCGTAATCAGGCCATTTTAGTCTTCGTAATCCGTAGGTACCCTCTCCCAAAATCTACATAACTCATAATCAGTACATTAGCCAGAAAGCGTAAAGTCGTAATCAGCTCTAAGGCTTAACGTAAATCGTAATCGGTGGTGAAAATTTTGCGTATTTCGTAATCACTAACCCCCCATGCAGGCCCTCATGAATCGGCCTTCGAGTTCAAAGTCCAATCTTGGGCCTATTATTGAGCAAAAGTTTAAACAGCTACAGTAAGTGTGTGCTGACCTAGTATTTGGTGCATTATCTGAATGCATGCCCCAGTTGTGTAGTAAACATCCATGACAATTGACAGTTTTACAATCCAAACAGGCCTACAATGTAGTAACACTACAATGTAGTACAGTAACTTAATTGTGCAGTAATATAATACAAGGCTAGTAGCTTGTTCTTCACAAACATGACAAGTCAAGGTTATTTCAAATTAGACAGCAACTTTGAACAATCATGATGGAAAGTTGTAGTAGAAGTTTTTTACCTCTTAAACTTTTTGCAAATTTAAAGTTCCTTTTTTAGTTCTTGCATTTTGGTCTGTATGTATTAAATCCACATTTCTTTATATTTCCCTGTTAAGTCATTATAAACATTTCAGTCTGAAATAACCCTCAAGTCTTAGTACATTCTGTTCAAAAATCAAAAGAAAAGAAAAGCCCCAAGTGTAATCTTGTCTGTCAAAAAAGTAGTACTGTTTTAAAAATCAAGAATATTGGAAAGTCATGATTGTATTGTAAACACATGCCAGTTAATATGGCTGAACCTACATGTATGTAAGATGTGTATTATATTAATTCATAATAATAACGAATGCCTACTATGCCAGCAATGATAAAACCTTGTTGATTATTGAATGTGGAGTTACCCTGGCCTGTCACATGCTGATGTAAACATGTACCAGTAAATATCACTCAACACAAGTTTTACATTTCACCATCATTTTAATGCAGAACTGAGTGTAACCATGCATATGTATGCCATTGTTGTTTACTGCTATTGGTATCATTTTTCTAACATAATTGAGTTGGAAAAGTCACTTCGGTATTCCCAAAACCTTTATCCTGTATGATTATAAATAATATGTACTGCCAAATATAATACAAAATGAGAAACAACTAATATTGAATGTGAGCAGGATAATTAAAAGTATGTCTGTAGTATATAATTCATATATCAACAAATTATTGACATTACTTCATAACTCCCATACTTGAGTAGTTACATGCTATAGACTGGTTATGTTACATTTAAAGGGCCTTTGGATTGTTGCAAGTTAATGCACAAATGTTGCAAAATTACTGTTATATGTACTGTTACAGTACTAGTATCAAACTTTCATACATATGGTTCACATTGCAGAATTCTACTCGAGCATTATAAAGTTACATACATGTATGGAAAAACAAGTCATTAAGACTATAGATTACTGGGCAAAATGCTGAAACTTATTAATTAATATATATAATTATTATATAATGGAATACAGCTTTTCTATATATCACACAGGTTAACAATCATAAATGATTTGATGTTCTGTATCAAAAACATTTTCAAAACTACAGGTCACATAATTATTTACTTTCTTAAACTAGTGTAGATATACAGCTTGTTTATATGATGAACACTACATGCTATAATAATGTATCTAAGGAGAAACACAGGGAAAAATTTCTGTTCCTTACATGTATCTGTACTTCTTGACACAGCAGTCTTCATAATCAGCTACAAACACATGTCCATCCTCTGTCACAGCCACCCCGTGGGGCCAGTTTAGTTTGTCCCCATCACTGCTAATGGTGGACACCCAGGTGCCGTCTGGGCATAACACCTGAAGCTTCCTGCCATGCTCTACACCACTTACACTAGAGTTGTCTCCTCTATTTGCCAGAACTATGTTCCCCCTGCTGTCAGCTGACACCCCATGAGAAGCCCACATGTCCTGTGGCTGTCTGCCCTTCTGACCAAACTTGTGTTTGAAGTTCAGATTCCTGTCAAACACCTGAACACGGTGGTTGTCTTTATCTGCCACAATGATGTTGTCTTCTTTATCCACACAGACAAAATGTGGCTTATCAAACTGCCCCTCCCCTTTCCCCTGCCCTCCCACCTGTTTCACCAGTGTCCCATCTGCCTCAAACAGGAAGATGCTGTGTTTGTCAAAATCAGCTACCACAACCCTCCCATCCCTCTGTACTGCCAGCCCATAGGGGTTTGTGCAATATTCACCCAGAGGGAATTTGTGCAGCTCTTCTCCTGATGGGGAAAATTTCTTCACTTCCTCATCACATCTCACCACTATGGTGCCATCAGTCTGAACTGCAACTGATCCAGGGTTTGCAGCTGTTGGAAATGAGGAGCAAAACTTCCCACTCAGATCAAACACCTGAACACGTTTGTTCCAAGTATCAGCCACATACAGCCTGTCCCCCCTGACTGCTACATCTATAGGCCTGTCAAACTGCCCCTGCTGGCTGCCTTTCTGGCCCAACTTCAACACTGGGTTGTTACTGGTCACATCTACAGTGAGAGGGGAACACAAGCTCACCCCACCCCCTATACCCCCTCCCCCTGTAGCACCACCCCCTCCCCCTGTA
>NW_017802436.1:130861-140779 GCF_001625305.1 Branchiostoma belcheri | reverse complement strand
TACATGTTATCATCTCTAAGCTGGGCTGAAATGATATAGCCTTCTCCAGTTCTCTATGTGAGACTTTGGTTACTGTTAAACTCCTAAGTCTGCCCTCTAACTGCTGTCTGAGAGTGAGAATTTCTACATCATTACCTCGAGCAAGTATATCTGCACAGAACTGAACTCCTTCTTCTGTGGATCTTAAAGTCTCCTCTAAATCTTCTTTCTCCTTCAGAAGCGGCTCGGTTTGAGTTGATTCCATCTCCCTCAGTTTGTCCCTACATTTCTGTTGTTCCTTCTCCAGTTTTGCTCTCAGCTGTGCAAAATGTTCCTGAATCTTCTTTCCCTCCTTTTCACAGTTTGCAGTGATGCTTGTCAGCTCCATGCTGACAGTTCCTGCAGTTTTCTTCAGGGTGTTTGCTGTATCTTGGGTTTGTCCCAGTAATGTCTGTAGTTCAGCCTTGACCTTCTGAGCAACTTCACTGACCTCCTTTATGTCATGGTTTGGCCCAGGTCGGTGCTCGGTAATGGTGCAGTCTCGGCAAACAAGCTTGGCGCAGGGTTGGCAGTAAAACATCAAGCGTTGATCGGTGTGTTTTTGGCAGTTCTTTACCTGTGTGTACTGTGACCTGCTTCTGGGGTTCTTCAGGTCATCTAGAGTGATGATGTAATGGTCTTTCAGTGTTGGAGCATTGCCATGAGCAGTTATACAGTTCCTACACAGGAGCAAATGACAGTCCCCACAAGTCCCCTCTATGCTAGCCTCAGACTCACACATCTGACAGGAGACACGAGCCCTTTTTTTGGCTTGCAGGTTCCTGAAGTCCAGTAAGCTGTTAACGTAGAAGTTAGGAGGAAGACCACTGACCCCTTCTGCTTCTAGTGTCACCTGTTTCCGACAGGTGGGACAGATGAACTTATTGCCTCCCTTTTGCCATTGCTCCAGACACCTGGTACAGAAGGTGTGAAGACAGGGCAGGACTCGGGGGTTGTTGTAGATGTTCATGCAGATTTGGCAGGTCAGGAACTGGTCATCAAACTCTTCTCTGGGAACATTAGCAGCAGCCTCTTCCAGTTGCACTGCCTCTGCAAGGACAAAGATTCAAATAACTTTTAATTATTTATCTTCCAAATACTTTCAAGAGGAAGGAAAATATTCATTCATGCTGTATATAATAACACCCCATTCAGACTGGATTTCGAATTGTGATTGAATCGCGATTGAGGTCTAATCCCGATTAAATTACGATTTTTCTGGATTTAAATGATTGAATCGCGATTAATGAAATCCATCTTTTGCAGGTGGATTCAATTGTGATTGATGGCAATTCCTGTGTGGAAGGAACGCAATCACGATCGGATTGGCCGACAAGTGTTTACCAATCGGGATCCAATGGCGATTGGAGGCAATCCTGATTTAATCGCGATTGGATCCCAGATGTGGATTTAATGTGAACGAGGTGTTAGTGTGGTGTCGCTAGGGAATTGAATTGCAAACAAAATGAGCACCATGCAATGTCATAATACATAATATTCAAAATGTACCTTCTACTGAGGCTGTTGCTCCATCCTGACTGGTTGCATCTTCGCTGTCCTCAGAGTCTGACAGATGTTTGAAGGCAGCTTTGCTGAGAGGGGCTTTTTCGTTGTCTGGAAGTTCTTCCTCCAGAACATCTTTAGGACCTGCTTATTATATGATAAATGAAATAAGGATTTTGCAATCACATTTCACAACATGGCTACAACTTAGTTTTAGGCCATGTTGATTTGATTATATGGATGACATCCTCCGGGAACCCAAAAACTGATGCGCGCGTGCGAATAAAAAAAAAGTTTTGCAAAAAAAAAAGTTCTTTTCATTATGAAATCTACGTGGTCATGAGGGTTGAACAAATGGGACGGAATATGGTTTGGCGAATAATCTAGTCTTACAGTTCTTTTCTTTACAATTTCGTCTTTTTTTCGTTTGATTTTGGCGTTCTACGACATTGGTATGTTTTTTTTGTAACTTACGGCATATTTTTGCTGATTTTGCAACTGTTTTGTACGATTTACAGTATGGTTGAAAACTTTTCTTTTTTTTTTGAAACGGCCTAAAATTCATGCGCGCGCGGATGTCATCCATATAATCAAATCAACATGGCCTTACTGTTAGTAGTGCAACAAAAACTCATCTGACAGATGTAACCTCCACTTACATCTATCTGCCAGATTACATATTACATGTACATACAGGTTACATTTATTAGTATGACATGTGCAGCACTCCCCTGGGAGTATGCATAGTTTAGATAGACGGCATTTTACTGGGCAACGTTGCACTTTTTTCCAGGGTGTGGGATGATTGATCGTGTACAAGATTGTAGAATTATGTAACTTAGTCAACAATACATGTATACATAACTGTAAAGTACCATTTTTCAGAGCCAGGTACAACAATATGATACTGAATAGAAACTGAGAACCTTAATGTCTGTAACAAAAAATAAATGACAAAATTAAGATAGTGAATAATCATCAAAATACAGGATTAATGGGCCTTGGACCATACAGTGCACTATTTTAGACTCAATCATGTACAAAGTTAGCTGCTGTCAAATATCTAAGTTTGCAGACTGCATCTAGACATATTGTTGACTTTGATATAAAAACCTTCAGCTAAGTCGTCATCAGTCTGCTTAGAGGCTCCCTTTTCCATTGGAATTTCCACCACCACAACATCCTCATGATCTGTGATGGAAAAAAGAAGAGAATGAACGAAAATATTAAGATAATATCACTGTGATGGCATTTCATTAACCCTGATCATGTAATATAATGTATGCAGTGCTGTGCAAAGAAGAGTACTATATTGTAGGTACATGACTGTAAATTATACAATTTTGCAGAGTGCCTCTATTTTCTCACACTCAGTAAAACATGTCCGACTCTGTAGGACCTTGTAAAATGTAAATTACGTCACAACATGCGTGTGTGGCATGTAAGGCCCTAACAAGACACTGTTATCCTGCCTAAGAAAATTAGGCTTTACACCCATGTACATTGTACACCAAAATTGCACTCACCACTTGAAGCCACAGCCCCCTGCAGTTCGTCCAGCATGTCCTGTGAAGGGTTCCTGACGCCAATGGCCAGGTTCATGTTCACCGCCCTCCCCTCGGCCCCTAACTCCGGCAGGAACGTCTCCAGGAGAACCTGAAATGTCCGGGAAGATTAGCTCTCTCCTTCTCTCTTTGTAGCTCTCTCTCTCTCTCTCTCTCTCTCTCTCTCTCTCTCTCTAGCTCTCTCTAGCTCTCTCTAGCTCTTTCTCCCTCCCTCTCCCTCTCTCTCTCCCCTCTCCCTGTCTCCTCCTCTCTCTCTCTACTCTCTCCCTCTCTCTCCCTCTCTCCCTCTCCATCTCTCTCTCTCCTTTCTCTCCCTCTCTCTCCCTCTCTGTCCATCTCTCCCTCCCTCTCTCCCTCTTTCTCCCTCTCCCTTTCTCTCTCTCCCTCTCCCCGTGTCTCCCTCTCTCTCTCTCCCTCTCTCTCTCTCTCTTTCTCTGGTTCAATGTCTGTTGTTCCCCATTGTCAGACGTGCTTGCACACAGAATGATGCTTACAAAATTTACATTGTAATGTCAGCTAATGGACATAAGTATTTAAATGAAAGTACCTGCTGCAAGGTCCCGTCTCTGGCCATGCGCAGGAGCTGGAGCCGGTCTGCTTCTGTAGGAACCTCCAGCTCCAGCAAGATGCACCCTTTTGTAGCACTTTTTATCCTGCATGTTACGCTGTATGTCTCAGCCATTTTCTTAGCAAACTGCTCGAGAACGTCTGCACGACTCAGTTTCTCTCTGATGTCATCAGCTGTCCTGGGGTCAATGTCAAGTTCGCAGCAAGCTTTAACAAAAGCTGGGGAAAAATCAAGACAGTCAAATGAACTGGAAAATGTGCAAAGAGTGGACCAGGGACACAATCAAGACATTATGGGGTCATGACCCCCCTCCCCCATTATTAGATCCCCTTGAACAAGTACATTTTATGTTTGCATTAAGTACAGTTTCTGTTGATCTGATAAAGCAACTCCTGCTAAATGTTATCAGAACATTGAACAAATTATTAACTGAAAAATACAACTTACCATCTTCCTGTGGTGTCACTTTTGGTATCACCATGCGGTTGTTGTCCCCAATTTGCACATACTTGCTGTTTTCTATCTGTACCCTGCGGTACACAAGAACTTTGCCAGGACTTGGAGGGTTTGAAGACTGTGTGGGGCTTGCTGTGGCTCCAAGCATTGCTGAATCTTGACCCTCATCTGTTGGGGCTGAGCTAATGATGTTGTCGTTGCCCACCTAACGGTAATAATAATTTATTAGGTTTTATATAATTATATAATGTCACGAAATGGTACAGTTTTGTTTGTTTGTTTGCATAACCAGTAAACCACTTCTAGGCGTAACACACCAGTTTTGTACATGTACATGTACAAGCTCTACTCACACCGGGAAGGCCCCCTACTCTTTTTGATAAGTGCGGTGGGTTCTTTAACATGCGTGGGGTGTGGCTCTCCCCAAACACGGGACCTCCATTTAATGACCTATCCGAGGGACGTCCCTAGCCGAAGCTAGGTACTCATTTACACCTGAGTGAAGTGATGAAAGTCATGTAAAGTGCCTTTCCCAAGCTTAAGGGCACAAGATCGGTGACATGGACGGGATTCAAACCCGCGAACCCTTTGTCATTTTGACAATCATGTACAAATGTTTAAGAATACCTGCACAAAAGCTGCATGCTTCACAGTGATGTCCTCTTGTATGATGACCTGATTTGACTGGACCAGGTCCAAACTAGCAGTATCTGAGGTGTTTCTTTCCTTCATGGCTGCCCCCTGCCTTCTCGTTGTTGTCTGAAGACTTAGTGGCTCTGTGTCCCAGTCTTCCCTGCCTTCTCTGCCAAGGCCTGAAACCTGCACATTTCTGTCACCAACGGTGGTGTCACTGTCTGCACAGTTCCCAGCTGTGATGGCCTCACTGCTGTTCACTTTGTCTTCCTCTGTGTCCATTTCTTCTTGCTTTTCGCTGCTGTTGTTACCACTACAGTGCTTCAGCACAGCAAACTGTTAGAATTAAGCTGGATTTATTTTGTCAAATACAGTAAAATATTCAATGTACATTTGTACATTCACAGCAGACTCTAAGCTACCAGTACCAGTTCAAAATGGAGGTTTGGCGTTGTTCCCTGCACAATCTTGGCTGGATCTGAGCTGCTTTTGTGCACTGATTGGTTCAGAAAAAAACTCAGCAAACACTTGACAGTAGAACTTTAACCTGTCACATGAGTGGGGGCCTGCATGCCCTTTTTTGTAAGGCGTAATCAGGCCATTTTAGTCTTCGTAATCCGTAGGTACCCTCTCCCAAAATCTACATAACTCATAATCAGTACATTAGCCAGAAAGCGTAAAGTCGTAATCAGCTCTAAGGCTTAACGTAAATCGTAATCGGTGGTGAAAATTTTGCGTATTTCGTAATCACTACCCCCCCCATGCAGGCCCTCGTCAATCAGCCTTCGAGTTCAAAGTCCAATCTTGGGCCTATTATTGAGCAAAATTTTAAACAGCTACAGTAAGTGTGTGCTGACCTAATATTTGGTGCATTATCTGAATGCATGCCCCAGTTGTGTAGTAAACATCAAGCCTACAATGTACTTACACTACAATGTAGTACAGTAACTTAATTGTGCAGTAATATAATACAAGTCTAGTAGCTTGTTCTTCACAAACATGACAAGTCAAGGTTATTTCAAATTAGACAGCAACTTTGAACAATCATGAATGGAAAGTTGTAGTAGCACTTTTTGCAAATTTAAAGACATGTTCCTTTTTTAGTTCTTGCATTTTGGTCTGTATTGTATTAAATCCACATTTCTTTATATTTCCCTCCTAAGTCATAAAATTTCAGTCTGAAATAACCCTCTAGTCTTAGTATATTCTGTTCAAAAATCAAAAGATAAGAAAAGCCCCTGTAATTTTATCTGTCAAAAAAGATTGGTTTTAAAATCAAGAAATCTGAATATTGGAAAGTCATAATTGTATTGTAAGCACATGCCAGTTAATATGGCTGAACCTACATGTATGTAAAATGTGTATTATATGAATTCATACTAATTGTGAAATTACCCTGGCTTATGCCAGTAATGTTCTTGTAAGACTGACGAATGCCTACTCTGCCAGCAATGATTTTATAACCTAAGTATGTTGATAAATGTGGTCAGGAGTTACCCTGGCCTGTCACATGCTGATGTAAACATGTACCAGTAAATATCACTCAACACAAGTTTTACATTTCACCATCATTTTAATGCAGAACTGAGTGTAACCATGCATATGCCGTCATGGTCAAGATACAGCAGACGCCCTGAAGAAAACTGCAGGAACTGTCAGCATGGAGAAAAAATTGGGTGCACAGCTCCAAATTTGGGTGCATTAACTAAAGGTGCACAGTCATGCAGTATTTCCAGCCCTGCATAAAATAGCACGTGGGCAGAACGTACTGCGCCTGCGCAGAACCCTGGATTTTCGCGTTTTTCGCTGGGTTGTTGGTCAACGTTGCATCAGAATTTTGCCTGTTGCAGACTGTTGCAGATCTTTTTTGACATATTTATTTTGAAAACTACTGTAGTCGGAATGCTAACCTATTCCTTATATGAGCAAATGCAACCTTATATGAGACATTCTGCCGAAATGCTACGTACAATACATTACGGGTTTTGCGCAGGTGCAGTACGTTCTGCTGATGTGCTGCATAAAATAACATGATTACCCCCCCCCCCCCCAGGTCCGTGACAGTGGTTACTCCAGACAGCAGGTGTTCTACTTCTTCAGGAGAATCTTCATCATCAACATGTTCCAAAAGGTCAGTCTTAAAGACTCTTCTTCTTAGGTCATACTACATTCCATTAATTTTGGTTCTTGTATTGAAGATTCACATGAGTCTTAGGGTGATAGTCTGTACTTTGGTATGAATCGTAGGTGTTTTGGAGTCATCTAATTTTTTGGCCAGTGGAGTATTTGCTATTATAATACAACTGTAATTTTACTTTAGAATGAACTCTACCTACTTTGCCTACCTACATCAATTTTTGCATCGGAAGTTTGAAATTATGAGATTTTTTTTACAGGACATCCTGCCAACCTTCCTGCACTACTGCATCAGTGTGTGTGAGACAGGTGATGAGACAGGTGATGCAGGTGATGAGACAGGTGAAGCAGGTGTGCTGCAGGTGCTGACTCAGCTGGTTCTGCTGAAGCGACCCCCACCTGACTCAGGTGCTACTTTGGCCACCTGGGACAGGTATCCACTGGACTTCAAGGACATCAAGAAAAGGTAAAATTTGAAGAAATATGTCTTACTTAATATCTATAAATGAAGTTATATGATATAAGTACTTTGGAAAACCACTTCAGTCCAGTCCAGTCCATACTTTCTAAAAGGACTTTAAAAGGTTTATAAAGGTGGAGATACCGCCTACGCCAGAAATAAGTCTGACTCACTGTATAAGTGAAAAAAAACCCACTACATACATGTACACTGTATAATAATATAAAGCTACCCGAAGAAGACTTTTTAGAATTCAAGAAATAAGTCTCACTTACTGTTAAATGAACTGCTTTCTTACATACTATTGTGTTTGTATCAAATTGAATATAGAAAGACCTTCAAGAAGCTTCACTTCAGTATCAGTATGCTTAAAGTTAAGCAAAGTGTTGCAGGAAATGTTCAGTAAGTTACTGATCATGACTTATTGTTGTGTTACTGATGTTTCTACAGCAAAAGAAAAGGGCAGAGTTCAGTCAGCAACCAGCCGAAACCAGTCCAGTTGATCCTGTCCCAACTCAAGGTTGTTCCAGTCCAGGAAAACTTGTGGAGACTCTGGGCAGCTCTCATCTGTCTACCACATGTCAGGTAGCCACAGTTTCATGTATAATGCAAGATACTGTATTTACATAATTTTGCAGCACGTCAGCAGAACGTACTGCGCCTGCGCAAAACCCTGTATTTTCACGTTTTTCGATTGATTTTTGGGCAACGTTGCATTAGAATTTTGCTGGTTGCAGAAGATATATTTTCCAACATGACATTTGGAAACTACAGACGAGTTGCTTTCCTTATATGAGCGAATACGACCTTATATGAAACATTCTGCCAAAGTGCTATGTACAATACATTACGGGTTTCGCGCAGGCGCAGTGCATTTATTTCCATACATCAACATTACAGTTATGTATTATGTAACATGTAGAAATTTCCGTTTTAGTAACAAACTCCTTTTTGCTTACGTTACAGTGTTACCTTAATATTATATAATATTATTCAAGCTTGTATAATTATGTTTGCAATATCATTGTTTCTGTCCAGGGTCACAGATAAAGACAACCTGTTCCAGCTGCTACAGGGGCTAACCCACCAACTCCACGGAGCAGCAAAGTCCAGTCCACAGTCAGGTAGGTATGGGGGGAAATATAAGTTACAGTACTCATGCAAGTTTTACTTTGTTCAACAATATTGTATAAGTCAGATCACTAGAGATTGCCAAAGTCTAATAAAAAAAGAAAGAAAACAAAAAGATAACAGCCTCCAACCTATACTGACCCAACAGGCGACACTTTAATTCCGGACAGACACTCTAATTCCGGACTACCTCTCACTTTTCAAGTATAGTTTGTCCTGGACAATTGACATTCCACATGGTGATGTAGAAGATGACAACAACTATGTAGATAACAGTGATAGTTCCCTAGGGATCCAGTTATTTCTGCAGATTTCTGCAGAAATCTGCAGAATTCTGCGCAGAATTCTGCACCCCGCGCAGAATTCTGCACAGAAATCTGCGCTGGGTGCAGAAATCTGCGCAGATTTCTGCGCAGAAATCTGCTTTTTAAAAGATTTCGTACCGTACTGTCCTACAAAATGTATCATTATGGTGATAAGCGGTAGATTTACTGTCCTAAAAATGCTACTATCAGGTTACATGTATTTTGGGCATAACTTGTCGGAAATGCATTCAATTTGGCTTGTGCCTAGTGCGCTGCTATTTGGCATGGGGATAGCTTTGCACTGTATGCTGTTCTTTTCGTTTCTTGACAAAAATTGTGATCTTTAAAGTAATTTATGAAGTAAAACAATTCTCCACAAAGTGATGACGAGCTATACACATTACAGACGAGGACATACAACGTAACAGACGTTTCGTTTGAGCTATACAGGCAAGCATAAGACCAGATCCTGTAACCAGGTAGCCTGAGTGTTAGCCTTTTTATCTTTCATCTACTTCCCACTATGCTACCCGTATAGAGAGTGTGGGGAGCGGATGAAAGCTACAAAGGCTGACACTCTGGCTAGTAACCAGCAGTATCAGTTGAATGAACCATAAGGGAAATTCCATTGACACACAGGGTGAAGATTTCTGCAGAAATCTGCAGAATTCTGCAGAAATCTGCAGAATTCTGCACAGATTTCTGCGCAGAAATCTAAATTTTTAAAAATATTTCAACAATAACGCGAAATTGTCCCACAAAATGTATCATTATGGTGATAAGTGGTAGATTCACTCCCCTAAATGCTACTATCAGCTTATTTTGGGTAAAAATGTCGGAAATGCATATATTTTTGCTTTTGTTCCACTTTATGACAGCCCAATACCCTGCAACTTGGCATGGGGATACATATAGCTTTGCATAAATATTATGCTAAGATTTTGCTTCCAAGTCTTGCAAAATAAAGCTTATTTTGGGTTAAAATAGTAAAAAATCTATATTATTGGCTTCTGTGCCTCTATATTACAATGTACAGTCGAATGACCTGAAATTTGGAAAGAGGATAGTGACCTTGGTGAAATGTCGAAGAATTGGGTTTTCAGATGTTCAGGGTTGGGTTTTTAGATGCCAGCCCTATTTAGG
>NW_017802436.1:110528-130735 GCF_001625305.1 Branchiostoma belcheri | reverse complement strand
GGACGCTGGGATTCCTCTTTTGGGGAGGCAGTGCCTACGGATTAGGGAGACTAAAAGGCCAGATTACGCCTTTCAATAAAGGGCATGCAGGCCCTCATGTATACAAATGTAGGTCATCTCTTGGACCGTCCAACTGAGGAAAACGATTAGTTCTGCCAGTACTAGTATCACACCTTCCTCTGATCCTGTTCATAACATTGAATACTGGAACTGAACAAAACAAAAATACATGTATGTGAAGAGTGAAAACTTATTTGCACAAGGTGGCTGGCTAGCTTATTAATAATAGCTAGCTAAGCTTCTGTAACATCCAAACTGTGATGTACACAATTGTGACCTGAAGGTCTGACCTCTAGCTCCCCCTGTCCCAGTGAGGAGGGGTAACCTCGAGGTCAGACTGAGGAGGCAAGGCAGATGTTTTTTCAGGGATGAAGTTACATCTTGTTTGATCCCATATTTGGGGTCTCTGAAAATCCAGTTCAAATCATCCTAGTCTATCATGGTCTGGCGGGTTCTCTTGACTCTTGGGGGCTGCAGGAGCTCTTTCTGCCCGATTCAGCGGTTCCCTACAAACCTACAGCACTTCTACCAGGGCTGTTGAGCTAGAATGGGGCCCTATTATATATATATATATAAACCACCATAGACTGGTTACCAGAGATGTTATAAGATGTACATGTACATGTAGATGTACTTTCCATCATGCTCTCATTACAACAGGTTTTTGTCTGACCACCTATACATGACTTTGTGCATAAGATGAGCTAACCCCAGCAGAGTCCACCTTTGTGTCCAGTGTGCTATGGGTTTGGAACCCAGGCTACCTCCAGGACTCCCATTAACAACCTTGAACAAGGAGAGCAAAATATAGGGGAAAGGATTTCAGTGTTGTATTTCAAACCCTGGTCTGCAGAGCAATGTGAATGTTTTCTTTCAATCAGTGTGGGTCCCAGGGAGAGAAAAAAACCAGGCCTGGCTGGGTCATCTGGTCTGCCAGAATGGATCACTGCAACACTGTAGGTCTTGCTTCAGTGTCTTGCCTATTCAATGTACATGTACAGGGCTCAAAATGCTGGGTGCAATGCACCTTGGAGCTGTGCACCCAATTTTTTGTGTGGGTGCACTCAGGTATTATTTGCACTAAAATATTTTCTCAGGCACATACATATAGTAGTGACAGCATATTAAATAATTCAATCATCATTATAGTACTTTTCTTGGAATGAAACATAATTATAGTTTTTGCAGACATTCTACTTATTTTATCTTATATGGTGCACTCACTCACTGCACGGTACTACAATGTATTTTAGGTGCACCTAAAAAATTTTTGTTCACCCAATTTTTTAGCTTAGGTGCACCAGTGTCTATTCCTAAAAATGAATTTTGTGCCCTTGTTCTAACTTACAGCAGATATTTCTATTGTACACACTGTCAGTTTTAACTTGCATGTCTGTGAACGTCACCTGACAAGACAATTATTCACTCCTCTCCCTTGTTTTTTTACAATTTTTTTTTCATAATTTCCAGAGGAAAAGTTCATTTTCTTGTCTTCAAGTGCTACTTTATTCTTTTGGTATTTCGTATGATCTGGTGGGGAAATGTCTGGCTAACCCTTATTACAATGTGGTTTTGTGGCTCAAGTGAAGAAACTTACAAAGACTCTAGTAGATACTACTAGTTGTGAGAAAAAGACTTATCCACAAAATTTACCTTCAGGTCATCACCCCCTCCCCGAAGAAATACAGAAAAATAGATCTACTTGGCTAATCTACTTGGCTCTCCACTAGCACTCTCTTGTATGTGCTTCCAAGGGCTCTCTTTAGGTAACTGAAAATCAGAGGGACCACGTATAGGACCATGTGGGGATTTGATTCAATTCTTAACTCTTCATTGCAGTATCACATGTTAGCCTTAAACATGCCAGAAGTATGGCGATGTCAAGTAAGGTTGCAATGACTGTTGTCATGCATCTGGAGTTATTTTATATAGCTTTCTTGAGAGTACTGTACATGTACCGGTATGTACACTACAGACACACTCATAAACTGCAAACAATTCCCCTGCAGCAAGATACTACGTGTATTATGAAAGGCACTAGGAGGGTACAAGACAGGAAAGAAGATATTCCTGACCCTTGCATGACCTGAGTCAATGGAATGTCAAATTTCCCTTGTGGTTTACTGATGCTGGTTAGTCTGGCCTGAGAGAGCCTAGCTGGTTTAACAGGACGCTTTCCCGCATAGCTCAAACAAAAGATCAGTGACATGTACATGTACATGTATGTCCTAGCCTGGTATCTTCAAATCTGTAATGTGCATATGTCATCATCACTTAGTGGAGTAATTTTTACCTTAAATTACCAAAAATTACCTTAAGAGATCTCAATTTTTTCAAGAAAATTATCAATCTCTTACCATTTACTTAAAGCAGCACAAATGGAAATACATCACGTTCCCGAACAACTGGGGAAGAAATACCTACAGGTGAAAAGGTTGAGTTACACACAGGCCATGCAGGCTTAAGGTTGTTCTCCTGAGACTATTGTCTAGAGGTCTCCTCTGTGGCTAGATAGATAAGCTATGAAAACATGTGGTAGTGATTACAGTTTGGTGGTCAGGAGGGGCTCTCTGGGCCCTTACTGTGAAGACTTACATTAAAAGCCCTGAATTTGTTTGGATAAGAGTGGAGGCGGGGCATGGAAAATTGTTACACAAACCCAGTAGCACCCAGAGCTACCTTGGTTATAAGTTCTTCCCAGGGTAGTTGTCTAGCGTTTGAACACAGTCTCACAGTACAGTTCAACTACTAAAATCATGTCCCATTATGTCCCAAGTTCTAACAAGGCTTTATTCTTCTTTCTTTCCTCTTATTGACTAAATAGTGACAAATCAATTGTAGATAACCAGAGCAGGTATCCTCTTGTATTGACCCACAAAAAGCCCTGGCCTACAGCCATCAGCTGAGATGGTCGGACAAGAAAAAGCAAGAAAGTTGGTTGGGGAAGTGGATGGTGCAGCAGCTGCTCCAACCGTTACACGGCCCCAAAATCCCGAGGACATCCAGTCTGGGAGTCTTGCAGAACTTCAAAGTGGGATAGGAGAGACATTTGTAACCAAGGGCTGAAACTTGATTTCAGGGTGTCATCGAGCCATGATATAGTGGCACAGAAGCTATGTACATGTGGAATAAGATATGTTTTGTACTATATTTTACCCGCAATAAGGTAAATAATAGAAGTTGCTAGCCTAAATCAAAATTAAAAGCAAAAAGTGCAAAGCTATCTCAATGCCAAATCGCAGGGCATTGGGTTGTCATGCAGCGGAACAAAGCCAATAATATGCATTTCTGACAATTTTTACCCAAATCAAGCTACATTGTAGTAACATCTGTATGGACAAATGATAGATTTTGTGGGTATTTTATGAAATCTTTTTAAAAATTTAGATTTCTGCGCAGAAATCTGTGCAGAATTCTGCAGATTTCTGCAGAATTCTGCAGATTTCTGCAGAAATCTTCACCCTGTGTGTCAATGGAATTTCCCTTATGGTTCATTCAACTGATACTGCTGGTTACTAGCCAGAGTGTCAGCCTTTGTAGCTTTCATCCGCTCCCCACACTCTCTATACGGGTAGCATAGTGGGAAGTAGATGAAAGATAAAAAGGCTAACACTCAGGCTACCTGGTTACAGGATCTGGTCTTATGCTTGCCTGTATAGCTCAAACGAAACGTCTGTTACGTTGTATGTCCTCGTCTGTAATGTGTATAGCTCGTCATCACTTTGTGGAGAATTGTTTTACTTCATAAATTACTTTAAAGATCACAATTTTTGTCAAGAAACGAAAAGAACAGCATACAGTGCAAAGCTATCCCCATGCCAAATAGCAGCGCACTAGGCACAAGCCAAATTGAATGCATTTCCGACAAGTTATGCCCAAAATACATGTAACCTGATAGTAGCATTTTTAGGACAGTAAATCTACCGCTTATCACCATAATGATACATTTTGTAGGACAGTACGGTACGAAATCTTTTAAAAAGCAGATTTCTGCGCAGAAATCTGCGCAGATTTCTGCACCCAGCGCAGATTCTGTGCAGAAATCTGCGCGGGGTGCAGAATTCTGCGCAGAATTCTGCAGATTTCTGCAGAAATCTGCAGAAATAACTGGATCCCTAGGGAACTATCACTGTTATCTACATAGTTGTTGTCATCTTCTACGTCACCATGTGGAATGTCAATTGTCCAGGACAAACTATACTTGAAAAGTGAGAGGTAGTCCGGAATTAGAGTGTCTGTCCGGAATTAAAGTGTCGCCTGTTACCCTAGTTTTTTCAAGACTGAAACAGGAAACAACAATTTTTTTCCTAGGCCCTAGAATAGATACCATTCACACGTACACAAGATGCAGCATGTCTGTACATGGCTTGTACAACTCTGATAACCCACTCCTCTACACCCATGCAGCTTCCTCATGGCCCACCATAACACTTGTCTTGGCACTCTGTTGAAGGCCTTCTCTAGGTTGACAAACATGAAGAAAAATATGTTTTTTTCCAGAAGAGAAGTTTCTGTACCTGCTCTCCCAGGCTGTGTTTGCTCTACTGCACCACTGTCCACCCGAGCAGGGTCTCACACCACAGTGTTCTGGTCTCCTACTGGAGTTACTCAGGTCAGATTACAACTTTGTTTCAAAGATCAGTTAAGTTTAAGTCCTTCTCGCACCAGGTGGTGCATGGGGCAGTGTCCATCTCTGGTTCAGAAGCCCTTGTGCCACACAGTTGTGCAATCACTACTAACAGCAGGGGGCTAGTCCACTGGTAGTGGTGTGTGTTCAGCTCCCAAAAGCTGAGTACTAAGCAGAGAAACCAGTATGTACCATTTTAAAAGTCTTTGGTATGACTCGGCCGGGGATCAAACTCACGACCTACCGAATGCATGGTGAACGATCTACCCACTTGGCCATTGCACCGGATTTATACTGTTAAAACATATTAATAATTTGTTTCTTAAATATCATTTTCATGAACGTTGACTGTTACACACACACCTAAAACTGAAAATAGCATGGCATTTGAAAAGTGTATACATAGTACTAGCTGTTTATTTTCTCCAGTTTTAGAGATTTCTTCAGTCTGAATAATCATAAATCAGTTTCTCGCATAATCCTATCCTGCAGAACCTATCCCAGCAGCCCCTCTGTTCTCTGGGCGGCAGATGTCTTCTTCACGACGGCAAGACGACACGAGACGTCAGGACAGGAGATCCTTAAGGAGAATGTCTTAGAAGACGTCTTCCCACACCTTCAGCCCAACCTGTCCAACCCTGCAGGCAAGGTAAGGAAGAAAATATGCACTTCAAGGCATCCTTTCCTCTGCACAAGCTTTAAAACATCCATTATTTTGATAGTCTCAAATGGTTCAGTGTTCTCAAAAGGCCTTTTGAGCATAGGAGCCCCCTATGCTGTGATTTGTACCCCTATGCTGTCTTTCAACCAGCATCTGCCAGCATACAGAAAATGGCTAGATCACTGGGGATGATCAAAAGATGCGCACACTTTATGGATCAAACATTGTTAAAAATTGTAATAGAATGCCTTGTACTATCTCACATTGATTATTGCAGCCCAGTTTGGTCATGCACAACAAAAACTAACATAAACCTTCTGCAACGAATGCAGAACAAGGCAACTCGTCTGTTTCAGTCGAAGCACAGTGGAAACCCGTGCACACGAGATTGTTAATAAACACCATGACAACATTTAAAAGAATAACACTCACAAACGCACCTATTTGTATCAGTAGGCAACTGCGTTCGGTCAACAACTTGCATAGCTATAGAACCCGTTTTGCTGCTAAACAGTCTTTTCTGTTAGAGAAACCTAGAACCAACGCACGGAAGAAGTGTTTCATGTACAGGGCTGTTAGTGTGTGGAATAACCTTCCAATTGTCATGCAATCCACACAATCCCTGAGAGTGTTTAAGGATGGTTTGCACAAATACCTCCACCAGTAGTTACAAGCACTGTTCGACAGGATTGTCAGTTTTTTAAATTATGTATATTGTAAATATGTTATTGATTTAGATGTGTTTGTGACTTGTCTAGTTTTAAATGTCAACTATATTCATTTGGTATAATGTATTCAATTTGTCTCTGTGAATGAATACCAGGAAGACTAGCGGTGGACCCTAGTGGTTAACCGCTAATGGTTATTCTAATAAAGTTTCAAAGTTTCATACTAATGTGTTTTGGGAGGGGAGAGCCTTGAGTTCATAAATCTTGAAAAAAATGAAAGTATAATTTTGGAATGAAGCAATAGCAGCAAAGGGAAAACCTTCACAAATCTTTCTCTCAATAAGTGGGAAATATAGTGTCTCGGGGGGTTATGACTTTCAATTTTTTTCAGCTCAATGCACAAAAGTTGTCCTTCTGTACCTGACCCCTATGCTGTGAAAAAATCCTGGTGAGAATCCTGTGGTTGATACAACCAAAGTCACAGGAAAGGTTAACGTGAAGCAAGACACTTCTTTCTTCTCCTTCCAGGTGAGACTGCTGACTCTAAGACTCCTCAGCAACTTCAAGGTCAAGCTTCCTGACCTTGAACTAGGTGAAGAAGAGTTCCAAGACGCGAGAGAGTCTGTCTTTAAGACATGTTTGAGTGCAGAAGAAACACCAGCCAGTGTTCAGCAGTACAGAGAAAAACTGATGTACCTGAACAGACTGGACTTCGATACGGTCAGGAGATGTGTACCTAAGGGGCCTTATCAACAGGTAAGAACAGCAGTGTCCTCAGGGGCCTTCTTGAGAGCATTTTTAGTGGATGAAAACTTTTTGTTATATTGCAATAAATGTTGCAACTCTTTATGAAAAAGTAGTAGAATTTTATATTTTCATGATATTGTTTTGTACACTGTCTAAACTTACTCATAGGAAATTCAAACTCTATATATATATATATATATATATATACTACTGGATAAATTACAGAGATAATATCCTGACATTTTGAGTTTTACCAATCTTGGAATTTCAAGATATCCACCACTCTTCTTCAGCGTAACTAATGAACTAACAGGACACGATGAAGCATGTATATGGGTCTAAATTTATGATATTTTTTAATGCAACCATTAAATTGTTTCCTTCTTTGCTTATTATTGATCACTTTCATGAAATATAACTGTCTGAGAATAAAAAGATGGAAAAATACTGTACAAATCACTGTATTGAATTTCATGACATCATGGATACCTTCCCTCTCCCAGGTTGCTCTGAGGTGTCTGATTGGCCAGCTCTACGTCAACATGAAGTTGCTATGGAAACCAGTCACCGACCTTATCAAGTAGGTTCCGTGACCTTGACAATAAAACTAACAGCAACAAACTTTATTTTATCCAGAGTACATACTTTTACATCTATTAGATCTTTTAATCTTGTAGTATTGGGGAGGGCCAAAGATGAACCATCAGGTTTTCGCCCCCCCCCCCCCACGCATGTCTACTGAACTTCAATTGTTTTATTTTATTATGTGAGTGCAAAACAATAAAGCAACAAAAAAATCTAAATTAGGACAAAGTTTCGTATTGTACTGTCAAAGTGGTGTACAAAGTCATGTAATCAAGCAATATCCAAGAGTTACTGTTGATAAAATGAAAGATTTACTTTGCACTGCTGACTAAATTTACTGTAACACAGTTGCTATTTTTCTCTCTGCTATGTTTTCTTAACAGATCCCACGCCCATGGAATGGACTTGAAGGAGTTTTGGTCTGTGTGGAGGGAACACCTGAAGCAAGCAGCTGAGAGAGCAGGTAAGTCACAGGTGTTACAGGTGTCACAGGTGTGATGTGTGGGCAGGTGAGTGAAGAAGTTCAATGACCTGGACCAGCCGGCTGTCACCATGGTAACTGGTGCTGTAGCAGACACCCTGTGGTGTTGGATTACATTATGTAGCAACATGGCAGGACAGAGTTGGAGGGGCTGGTCACCATATATATGTCTATTGAATGAATATGTTCTTTGAGTAAGAAGAAACAGAGCAGTAGTTTGTTAGGCTAGACCATGTGAAGGTAAACATAATACAAATTTTGCTTTGCAAATTTTCTTAGACTAATTTTTTGCTGTTTTTTCCTTCAGAGCAAGACCTTTACAAGCCAAAGAAGGGGGAAACTCCATCTGATGCCCTACAAGAGAAAGACGACTCCCCAGAAGAGTTCTTTGAACAAACATTCCAAGACGCCATCTCCAATCCCTCCAGTCCGGACCACACCAACTTTCGCCACCTTCTGTGGCAAGCTATGGCGGAATTTCCCGACAAATGCGAACCGAAATCGCGAGACTTGTCCCCGCTTCTCTTCCAATTCTTTGATAACGAGTATTACCCAGCAGACCTTGCAGCCGCCCCTGCACAGGACATCAGGAAACCCCAGGAGGACAGGACTGATGATGTCATGGACACTGACCAATCAGGAGCGGAGGATTCTGGTTTGAATAAGAAACCTGACCAATCAGGAGCGGAGGGTACAGGTTTGAATAACAAAACTGACCAATCAGAAGAGAAAGATGACAATGATGATGATGATGATGACATCACAGCTGAAGACATCTCAACATCTGACAAGGTCACAAGAACAAGGAGAAAGGCAGCCTCAAGGTCACTTGTGGTACACCTGACCTTGTTCTCCAAGTTTAAGAACCCAAAAAGTTTGTATCTCGAGCCGAAATTGAAGGAACTGTACTTGGAAATGCTGAAACACCGGGAGCAAGACGTCCAAAGGTCTGCCCTGGCCTGCCTGATGACATACAAGGCCCCCTACCTCACCCCTTACTCCGACAACTTAGACAGGTAGGCATTTCTTGATATGGTTGTATACCACCCCCATGAAACTCCTTCCTCTTCGCCCCCGCCGTTCTGCTTCGCCCCCGCCCCGTTCTGCTTCGCCCCCGCCAAAAATCTGCTTCGCCCCCGTCGTTCCTCTACGCCCCCGGCGCAATTCTGCTTTGCCCCCGTCCTTCTGCTTAGCCCCCAATGGCGGCACAGCTCACAGTCGACACGAAAATCGTCTGCAAAATAACAATAAAGGCTGTGCCGCCAAATTTAAAGTAGCCCATGCTCCGGCAAACATTCTGGACCACCTTTCTGCCAAGTGGCGTTGCACAAATCCTTCCCATTCAAAAGTTTACCCCTTCCTCACGGCCCGTCAGTGGTTCTTACGTTTATAAGTACTGGCGTTTATAAGTACAGCCGTGAGTGAAATTTCCCGCCAGTACTTATAAACGTAAGAACCACTGACGGGCCGTGAGGTAGGGGTAAACTTTTGAATGGGAAGGATTTGTGCAACGCCACTTGGCAGAAAGGTGGTCCAGAATGTTTGCCGGAGCATGGGCTACTTTAAATTTGGCGGCACAGCCTTTATTGTTATTTTGCAGACGATTTTCGTGTCGACTGTGAGCTGTGCCGCCATTGGGGGCTAAGCAGAAGGACGGGGGCAAAGCAGAATTGCGCCGGGGGCGTAGAGGAACGACGGGGGCGAAGCAGATTTTTTGCGGGGGCGAAGCAGAACGGGGCGGGGGCGAAGCAGAACGGCGGGGGCGAAGAGGAAGGAGTTTCATGGGGGTGTATACATCTATTTGTCAATGAGACACATTGTATTGCGTATGACAAATATGGCTGAACTTTGTATTGCTACTAAAACGTTAGACATCTAATTACTTGTATGATTCAAGACTCTTACCATCCTATCCAAGGTATACTCTCAGTTTTTCCAAGACAAGTAACATGTCTCAAACATTTTCTTCCCTCCTCCAGACTTCTTCAAGACAAAGAGTTCAGAGAAGAGTTGACTCTCTTCAGTATTGACCAGGAGAGCAGCACAGTTCAGCAGGAACATCGAGAGGGGCTACTGCCTGTGCTCTTCAGGTTAGTTTGGGTTAGGGTTGGGGTTTGATCGTGAGTTAGAATTATGGTTAGGGTCATAGATTTGACCAGAAAAGCTGGCTCAGAAAATCATCTGCAGTTAGAAGTGTAGGTTTCGTCAGGGTTGCCTCTGATATACATGTAACTGAACCCTTTTAGGCAGCTGAACTTTACAATCTAAGACAGAATCTGTTTTTTTCTTCTTGCAGGTAGTGGACATAGACATTGAATTAGATGTAAACTACTCTGGATTAAGATAATTATGCTTTGAAACCTTTGAAGTGAAGCAGACTACAAATTACAGCAAAATACAACATTTTACACAACCTTCCAAAAATAGCTTCATTGGTAAAGTGTAGGATACATTGAGAGTTTTCTTTTACACAACAAAACTTTTTACCTAAATAGTCTGTAGTTGTACTAAATACAACTAAAAGAGAACTCTTGTATCCAGCATTTACACAAGTAGCCCTTGTATTTGAAGGATGTTGCTCTATCAGATATTATCATATAGCCAGGTGGCATTGACCAATCAGAAGCTGTCGCTCACTCGATGGCTTTATTCGGTGGTTATAGCAACTGCCAAGGCTTTATCACACCATATTCACCTCAGGGCAGGTCATTAAACCTTACTTATCATACTATTAGGCTATCTTATATTATTCAAGTAATTTAAAGACCTTACATTTTGTGCACATTTCTTCCCAGACTCCTCTATGGCCGTATGCAGCACAAGACGGGAGAGGGCACGCAGGGTCGGCAGGGGGTCAAGGTCAGGACTGCGCTGGTGCTGAGGTTCCTGGGAGGCTGCACTCCTCACGAGCTGGAGACTTTTCTGGAGATGATCTTAGCTCCATTCTCTCACCTGATGTCTACAGGTGAGTTATTTCTTAAGATGCACAGGTGAGTTATGTCTTAAGGTGCATACTTAGCTTTTTAAGGTTCCTTCAAGTAATACGCAAAAAAATAGTTACTGGATATGATTTTGGAAACAGTCATTTCAGGTAGCATCCACTACCTTTGGTCAGTGACTGAGAGGAGAAATGCGGGTTTATAAGCACAAACTATTATTGATTGATATGTTAATTCTTTTCTTTCCTTTTGGACTTCCAAAAAATTGTTTTCACCTATTTGCCTATCAATCAACTATAGTTTGTGCTTATAAACTTGCATTTGTCCTCTGATCTCTAAGTGTCACTGACAAAAGCTAGTGGATGCTACCTGAAATGTCTGACCGTTTCCAAAATCATATCCAGTTATACTTGTCTGTAATGAGTAACTGCTTTTTGGCGTATCTTGGATGTCTAACCTTCACCAACGTGTTTTGTTTTGTTCCCCTGCAGAAGTTTCGTGTGCAGATCTGGTGAAACAGGAGGTGACCAGGCTGGACCTGTCGGCTGTTATTCCACTCAGCAAGCAGCAAGGATCGCTGGCTACAGTACAGGGTAGGTACACTCACTCACTCTCACTCACTGTCCGGTTTATCGTCTGTTGTTCCCCGTCTTCCGAGGGTTAGACGTGCTTGCACAGCAATACTGTCTGCTGTTATTCCACTCAGCAAGTAGCAGGGATCTCTGGAAACAGTACAGGGTAGGGGGTGTCTTCTATATCATAACTTACTGGTTTTCCTTCTTCTTTTCTGCTTAGTCCCATTGCTGGGATTAACATTTACATTTCTGGGAAAACAGGTTTTGGAATGATTTGTTAGTTACATGTGGTAATTTTATTTGCGCTTTTATTTTTCAACATTTCCTTCTGTTGTGTTGTTCTATCCCTCACAATACAATAAATGGATGGAAGTCCCATATTTGAGAAGAGCCACACTCCACTCACATTAAAGAACCCATCGCTCTTACCGTCTTTTCAAGTCTAAGGTCAACAAACATCTGTCCTCACTGGCTGTGCTGTAACCCAAAACATTTTGAGTGGCTCTCATTAGCCTTGTTTTGTGGTTAACTATGAAGTAAAAAAAAGTGATAACGATTGCTTGGTTGAGCATTTATTTTGGTAAAGGCATTTCTGCTAATCTTGGAGAGGAGATAGGCGCTGCCAAGATTATAAGCCTGAGGAGTCATCGTGACAAGTCCAGACATGTTGCTGGCTGTCATGATGCCCCTACGGCCGTGAAGGCTATGGGACTTACATACATACATACATACAGTCATACATTTCTGCTAAACCATCCCATCCCTTTTCCTTCTCCAGTTCTGCTGAACAAAATGGGGAACCTTCTTCAAGGTTATGTCCCCAAGCTGTTCCGCCTGCTGGTTGCCATGGTGACAAGCCACACCCGTATCCTGGACAGCCGCCATCTTGTCAAAAAGAACCTTCTGCAGCTTGTTAAGAAGGTCAGAACGCTGGCTATGAGGAGGTGGGAATTTTGTTTGTTTTTATTTTGTTTTTTTTCTTACAAACAAATAATTTTTTTTTGTTTTGTCACTGAAAAATTGTTTTATCTGAAAAACAATTTTTCAGTCACTGTGACAGAACAAAAAAAATGTTAACTGAAAAAAACTTTTCAGTGACAAAAAAAAACGTTATTTCTTTATTTCAGGCATCACTTTCCCATGTAAAACATAAAAAATACACACAATGACAGCAGTAAAAAATATGTCTGTATGTACAGTCTGACCCGGATATGGTGGAAGAATCTGTTGCGGAATATTACATCAGATTTGGGAACAGATTGGATGTTAGTTGAGGACTTGTAGTGTAGCATGTAGCATCAAATATGTCAGTCCTAACAAACGTTACTGGTACTGCAAAATCTGGGTAGTGACATTCTTTTGTTAGTTTTATTTTATTTATTTTTGTTTTCTGTCATATTCATACAGGGTGACCCAGTGATGGCATGTTCGTTCATACCAATCAACGTTTGTTCATACCAACCTTCACTCAACCGCGACAGGGGGCGGTACTGACTTCCGACGAACTTTGGCTACACCATGCTAAGGTCTGTTTTCTGTTTTTTCCCCAGACTGTTGGAGTTGTTCCACCAGCATGATCAGTACAGCTTTAGTGTGGATGAGATCGAGGCTCTGTTTTTGGGCGCGGTCTGGCCGCAGCTCGACCAGCAGAGGTCAGAGGTCATCCGCCAGCCGACCCCCCTTCTGCGGTTAGTGCACCAGTGGAGTAAGAACATCAGGTGAGAGAAGACTTTACGTTGAACTATTCATTTGATAAATAATATGTATTTATGAAGATTTACCACATTTGTGGAAGGATTGACATAACAGGCGACTATCACCTCATCAAAGTGGTCAAACCTGAGACCAGACTGTAAGGTTTGAACCACTCACACCGGGAAGGTCCCAGCCCACTCTTTTCAATAAGTGTGGTCGGTTCTTTAACGTGCGTGGGGTGTGACTCTCCCCAAACACGGGACCTCCATTTAATGTCCTATCCGAGGGACGTCCCTAGCCGAAGGTAGGTACTCATTTACACCTGAGTGAAGTGAGGATATGTGACGTCAGCATTTGGTCAAAATGCCAGGGAGTTAATTTCATCATTGCTTCACTGAAAATTGCACTAAATTGTACGACAAACAAATTTTGCCCCCCCCTCCCAGGTACCACTCTCTGCTGGCCAAGTCCCGACCTGACCAACTAGACATTAACCTCATCGATGACATCATCGCAACATTCTTCACGCCGACCTCTGCCCCATCTGTGGTCGCCATGGTGATGGAGGTCATAGGTCACCTGCTGCTGCTGCCGGAGGGGTCAGAGGACACAGCGGACATAGAGCCACTGGAAGTGCCAATATGTACGATACCGCGTGGGGGAATGTCGGGAAAAGGTACAAGGGCGATCGCAGGCTCTGTGTGCAAACTTTCAATTCAGACCTGTCCTTGGTGCTGAACATGGAAACATATACAGAAACATACACATACATACAGACCAGTCCTTAGTGTTGAACACCATCCACAGACACACACACACACATACACACACACACACACACACACATACAGACCTGTCCTTAGTGCTGAACACCATCCACAGACGCACACACATACATACATACATACATACATACAGACCTGTCCTTAGTGCTGAACACCATCCACAGACGCACACACACATACATACATACATACAGACCTGTCCTTAGTGCTGAACACCATCCACACACAGGCAAACACACCTGTCCTTGGTGCTGAACACCATCCACACACAGGAAAACACACCTGTCCTTGATGCTGAACAGCATCCACACACAGGCAAACACACTTGCCCTTGATGCTGAATTGAAATTAATTTTTAAGCTTTAAAACATTATTAAAGAGAATAAAAGTACCCTTAGTTGCAATTTTAACAGAAAAGGGCATATACAATGGAACTAAAACTTGATTATTCAGATCTCTTTCAAACTTTGTTGACAGAAGCTGAAGCACCAATTGGAACCCGGCTTCTCCTACCCCACGTGGCGGCCATCTTGGGTCACCTGAGGTCAGCGGTCCAGTCCATTGGGAAGGCGGGGGGGAGACAGAAGCTGCCTATGTCGGAGCTGAACATCCTCTCGAGGATCAGTGCTTATGTGGAGGACCCACAACAAAGTGCCATGCTGGTCGGACTGCTACTTCCTTACCTAAGGTCAGAGGTCAATGAAGGTCAGAGGTCAATGTCAGGTCAACTTTGACCCTTTGGTCAAATAGGCCGGTCCAGAATCAGATACTCTGATTGGCAGAATCTTTCATCAACATAAAGTAGTTTGAAGCTAAGTCGCCAAAAACAGTCACCAAAACGTTTCTATTCAGCGTCTTATTCATTTGTGATCTACTATCATTGTTTTTGCATTGAATTTTAGGCTAATTTTGAATCTCTGTGTGTGTATTTTGTATTGTTTGCTGATAGAACCATACAAAAGGTGAACAAATTAGAACTAGGTACGTCGATGAAGGTTAGACATCCAGGTAATACGATATGCCAAAAAACAGTTACTCAAGCAACTGGATATGATTTTGAAAACGTCAGACGTTTCAGCTAGTATCCACTAGCTTTCGTCAGTGACTGAGAGACCAGAGGGGAAAGCAGGTTTATATACTCAACCTGTTGGTTGATATGCAAATAAAGTGAAGACAAATTATTGGGAGACAAAGACACCTACATGCCCTTGAAAAAGGACCCCACTAACAAGTTTAAAGGGAAAATCAGTTCAGCTCTCAAGAAATTGCAAACTGAAGGAGTTCTGGATCGCCCCACCTACCTAAAACTCAATCCCACAACGGAACAACCCCCTGCTTTCTACGGCCTTCCCAAAATCCACAAACAAAGTGTCCCTCTACGACCCATAGTCTCCAGTATAGGCTCTGTCACCTATGAGTTAGCAGGTTTTCTAGCCAAGATTTTAGGACCACTAGTGGGGAAATCTCAGCACCATGTACAGAATAGTGCCGACTTTGTCAACAAAATCAAAGACATTCATGTAGAGGATGATGAAACCATCACTTCGTATGACGTGTGCTCACTTTTCACCTCCATACCACCTAAGGAAGCAGTGTCAGTAGTCAAGGAAGCCTTGGAAGCCGATGATACACTTGCAGATAGAACCAACCTATCCGTTGACCAAGTTTGTGAGCTACTAGAACTCTGCTTAGGATGCACATATTTTACCTACAAAGGACAGTTCTACCAACAAATGCACGGCTGTGCTATGGGATCACCAGTCTCACCAATTGTTGTAAACCTGTACATGGAGAAGTTTGAAAACAAAGCCCTCAGCACTTTCAATGACACTCCCCCGGCCAACTGGTTTCGATATGTAGATGACACTTGGTGCAGATTGAAAAAGAGGGTAGCTGCTGACTTCTTTGACCACATCAACCAGATAGATGACAACATCAAGTTCACACAGGAGCCAAGCCATGACAACATGCTCCCTTTCCTAGACACCAAAACTATCGTAGAGGAAGATGGTAACCTTCGTTTCGAAGTGTACAGGAAACCAACCCACACTGATCAGTACCTGGCTTTTGATTCCCACCACCCTTTGGAACACAAACTAGCAGTGATCAAAACTCTCTTCCATCGTGCAGACAGCATTGTCACTTCAGACCAAGCCAAAACGGACGAACAAAGACACCTCCGAGGTGCCCTGGCTAAATGTGGCTACCAAAACTGGACTTTCAACAAAGCGCTCAAACCTTCAGATCAATCTAAGAAAACCCAGAAGTGCAAACCATTGACCAACAAAAACAAGGCCAACATCACTATTCCGTATGTCCAAGGAGTATCTGAGAAACTCCGACGGATCTTCCAAAACTTCAACATAGCCACTAACTTCAAACCTCACTCAACGCTCAGACAAAGACTGGTACACCCTAAGGACAGACCTCACAAGGGTACCAAGGCGAATGTTATTTACAGACTCAAATGTGAGGAGCCCAATTGTAACAACACCTACATCGGAGAGACAAGTCGACCGCTTAAAGTAAGGTACAAAGAACATTGCCGACCTAGTGCCAACGGCTACTCCTCAGCTATTTTCCACCACCTACAACACAACCAGGGTCACTCTTTCAAACTCGAGTCCACGGATGTCTTAGACCGCGAAACACGCTGGTGGGAACGGGGTGTTAAAGAGGCAATATATGAAAGAATGTACAACCCCACCCTCAACAGGGAAGGGGGGCTACGGGTCGATCTTTCCGGCACTTGGGATTTGGCACTCCCAGCCCCGAGGACAGACAACACTTAAGCTCCTGTCCTGTATAACAGGAGCTTTCAGACTAATTTGCATCATCTTGTCTTGACTTGTCTGACTTGTGTTCCTTTTTCGACTTCCAAAAAATTTGTCTTCACTTTATTTGCATATCAACCAACAGGTTGTACTTATAAACCTGCTTTCCCCTCTGGTCTCTCTGACGAAAGCTAGTGGATACTAGCTGAAACGTCTGACGTTTTCAAAATCATATCCAGTTGCTTGAGTAACTGTTTTTTGGCAAATTAGAACTAGCATCATGGTGTTTTAAAAAGCCACCATATATATATATATGACACCTTTGATAATGTAATGTAATGTTTGATAACGTATTTTAATTTTCCTCTCAACAGGAGACCAGCCATCACCGACCACAGCGCGCAGGTCGACATTTTGGTAACCGTTGGCAACCTGGTCCGACAGGTCCCCGACCCCAAAGCATGCTGGGAACAACTGGCGGCCATGTTGTCCAGCCTGGAAGGTAGAGAACCGAGGCAGGAACTTTGTAAGGTAAAACTGTCGCTTGATGTTTTGATGTTTTATTGAATATCCATTCGACTAGATATTTTGTGGCATCTGTGTGGTGTAGTGGATAGAACATCCGACTGTCAAGCAAGAAGACCCAGGTTCAATCCCCAGGGTTGGACCCAGACATGTCCGGACATGCACTCAGACGTTGTGCCCTTGGGAAAGGCACTTAACACCTATTTCCCCCCTCAGTTAGAGGGTTCCTGGGCCCTTCTAGGGTTTGGGTTAGCGTTAGGAAGGGCATCCAGCCGTAAAAATCTTGCTTGAACAAAAAGACTTGTACTTGGTGCATGCACGTCTAACCCCCGGTTCGGGGGGGAAATGACGTTAAAACGGTAAAAAAATTTTTAAAATTAAAAAATTGTCTGATGGATCGAGGAAGAATAGATAAGAATGATTTGTCAAATCTACACAGCTTCCAACACCGTGGTAACATACAGCTTTTGATTTGGGACAGTTTTCTCAGTGGTGCTGAATTTTCGGCTGCTGTTAATAATTGTTATACTTACATGTATAGGCCTTTGGAAAAATTATGGTGTTTCCAGTTTCAATCCTTAAGAAACTAGGGCTGACAGGTAGGCATCCTCTTTTTATGTTTTCCGTAGCAGAAGGAAAACACAATTTTGCTCAGTTTCTTCTTCTTCTCCAAACAGTGACCTCTGATCTGGTCAATGACCTAAAGCAGATTGTCTCTCACCATGGCATGGTGAGAGACATGGTGTTGTGTTACATGATGAAATTTGTTTTATTTGAAATTTGTTTTATTTGAAATTTGTTTTATTTGAAATTTGTTTTGTTTTATTTTGTTCAGATGAAGTGAAGTGAGGGTATAACTTCACCATCCAGTACTACATTTGTAACACATATTGTTGTTCTCTAGGTGTTTGCAGTGGTTGCAGAAAGGGACCCATCTGTGAAAGAAATCGCCACCATCATCCACGATCTGAACACTTGGGACAGGAAAAGAGTAGAGGAGCCAGATTACGACACGCGACTCTCTGCCTTCAAATGTGTCAATCAAACCATGAAGGATTGGGTTACCCTGGATACGACCTTTGCCCTGCCCGTCATCCACAACTGCTTCCATGTTGTGTTGAGGCTGGAGGACTTCTCCCTGCGCAGCAACGCCGCCTACTGTGTGACGCAGGTACTGCAGAAGATGGAAGCCGCCGACTCGACCCTGGAGGAGTACAAGAAAGTTGTTCAGAAGACGATACTGCCACTGGTCAGGAAGGGACTCTGGTCCAAAAATGAGGTGAGGATATCTTTTGTTTAAAATGTCTTCATTGTTTTCCAATTTTGTTGGCATGGTGGCCTTGAAAAGGTGTACTTAGCCTGTTCCACCATGCCTTCCATGTAGGTGGAAAATTGTAATCGATGTCAAGTGTGAATTTTAGGAAGGCTAAAATCTTGGCAAATTCAGAGTTGGTCTCCCTGATTGCAGAGTTAGTCAGGACTTTCCCCAGCTGCAGTACTGTATGATTCTGCTAGGCTATGATTGCCTATATAAACTGTTCCCCCACAGTCTGTGCACCAGGATTCAGTCTCCCTACTGGCAGAGTTAGTCAGAACCTTCTCCAGCAGACAGTACTTCCAGGGTCTGGCTCAGCTGACAGACGAAGATGTGGAGAAAGATTTCTACCAGAACGTCACACACATACAGGTACGTTCCTTAGTTTGTAATGTAACAATAAAAAATTAATCAACAATCAATGAACCATTGTTAGACCTATACACACCTGTTCTGGAATCATTTCATACAAAACGGAAGATGCGGGCAGCCAAATTGACTCATACTTTTTATATATAATAGGTATGTTGAACTATGAACAGCCATATGATTAAAAGTGAATAAAACCCTCCAGCTTTTTTTCTTAAAACACTATACTCTTTGCAGTAAATCTAGAAAGTTCTTTAAAAGTGCCCAATTCCTCCCAACAACAGTCATTGGACAGTAACTACATGTAAGAATGAACATTTGAAGTATATAACTTACAATATTCACTGACGAAAGGTAATGGATGTTATCTGAAATGTCTGTTAAATTATTGCTTGATTTATCAATTGATTGATCAATCGATTGATTGATCGATTGGTGATTGAACGGTCCATTGACTGATCAATTGATTGATAAATTGATTGACCAATTGATTGATCGATTGAATGATTGATTGATGGATTGATTGATTGTTAATTTCTCCCTACAGCACCACAGACGATCGCGAGCGCTGCGTCGGCTGATCTCAGTTTGCAAGACGGGCGTTATCAATCCCAGCATCCTTCAGTCCTTCCTCCTGCCAGTCATCAGCTTCATCCTCAACAACCCCAAACTGGTCAAGGTCATCAGAAAAATATTCTTTTTTTTTAATTCTTTAACAGATAGAAATTAAAAATTAGAAATTAGGGACAAGGTAGGTAGGTAGGTAACAGTTAGAAAACTGGTTTTGTTTTAAACTTAGATCTTAGTTTTGAATCATGAAAAAGTTTTTATACTTCATAAAAAATTGAAACCCAAAAGCAGCCATGTTGACACCCTAATATCTCTAGATCGGCATTAATTTTTCTTTGCAAAACTTGTAACAAACTAATACTTTTCTACTGAAGTTGTATCTTTTGGAAGTAGATGTTTTTTAGTACAATTTTTTCCTTATATCTTCTTGAATGGTCTGAATGATAAGGTAGATATTTCTTTTAAACATTATTAAATGTTGTTCCTTTTCCTGCTTTAGGTTGACTTTCTGCAACATGAGGCAATACAAGCCATTGGTGCTATGGCCGGCTGCCTCCCATGGAAATCATTCCTCAGCCTCCTCCTATACTACTTAAACAGGCTGACTCAAAGACTGGAGGGACAAAAGACCAACATCAAGTAAGTATCAACACACACACACACATACATACACACACTCATATGCACACACACACACTCACACACACACACGCATGCACACACACACTCACACACACACACACACACACACACACACACACACACACACACACACATACACACACACACACACACCACACACACACACACACACACACCTACACACACCAC
>NW_017802436.1:77546-110508 GCF_001625305.1 Branchiostoma belcheri | reverse complement strand
ATACACCACTGTGTGTGGACATCATCCTTATAATAGTATATGATTATGCAAGACGGCAAATACATGTATAGGATGAATTATCAAAAAATAGGAATTCACTGGGTGTCCTGTTTTTGCAGTTATATCATACAATTTGTAGAATAGTTTTTTTTCAATTTTTCAATGTTTTTTGCTATTTCTCTTAGTAGAAACAAGATTTGCTTATTGGTTGGCATGGTATAAATAAAAGCCGGGAAATAGAATTTGTCTGGCCCATTTTTTTACATCTCCATTTATCTTCATTCATTCATTCATTCATTCATTCATTCATTCATTCATTCTTTCTCTCATTCCTTCCTTCCCAGGTTGATTGTCGCTGTCCTGGATGCCTTCCACTTCGACTTGTCCGTCCTGGATGCAAAATCAGAAAACTCTCCGCAAGAAAACGAAGACATCTTACAAGAGGAGGAGGAAGAAAAACCTGAAGAGGAAGAACCAGAGGAAGAAGTAGAGGAGACTATGGAAGAGGAAGAGATGGAAGAGGAAGAAGAGGATGATGCAGTTGCTATAGAAACCGGGGAGGACAAACAGAAGGCAGAAGCAGAGATGATATTCCAGACTCTGACCGACGTGGTCCTGCCCAAACTGCACAGGGGGCTCACTCAGAAGGTGATGAAATAAAGCTTCTTTCACAAATGATTTCCAGCTGTTATCAAACTAGTAGATGACTGTCACTTTAAGTTGGACAGAATGTGCTAAGAATGTAAACCATTTTCATCACCTAGCCAGAACAAAAAGACTTCAGAACTCTTTCCTACATCAGTCCATCAGACTCTACAATCAGACTGTATAATCAGAATTATGGTACTTGTTATGTCTGGGATGTACAGTTCATATTAGAATTTTATAGAAGTATGTATGTATGTGATTATTTATTGTAAATATTATCAATGTCATTCAAGCAACATTATATGATAACGATATGTATGTCTGCAATGTCTATATGATAATAAGGAAAGAAAGAACTATCAACATTGACCTCTGACCCTGTTGCCATGGTGATGTCTGCAGGTGAAGAGCGAGGAGGCCCATAAGAAGGCCCGTCTCCATGCCGACAGCGAAGAGGAGCTTCTGCGTGTTCCCGTTGCCCTGGCAACGGTCAAGCTGCTGCAGAAACTTCCGGGAAAGGTTCTGCGGAACAACCTGCAGGGGTGAGCCATTATGTATACATGGGTGGGTGTAGGTTATGGGGGTGTTTCATGATGTATGCAAGGGGGGGTCAAAAACTTCAGGGAAAGGTTTTCAGGAACAGCCTGCAGGGGTGAGCCATTATGTATGCATGAGGGGGTGCAGGTTTTAGGGGTGTTTCATAATGTACATTGTATGTAAGGGGGATCAAACACCTGCATGAACATCAGGGAAAAGTTCTTAGGAATAGCCTGAAGGAGTCAGTATGTAAAAAAAAATTTGTTGACCTCATTGTTACTGAAGGTGTACACGAACCTTGCTGAAAGTTTGTTTGTGTTTCAGAGTGCTGCTGAATGTTTGTTTATTTGTGTTTTAGAGCGTTGCTGAAGGTTTTTTTATTTGTTTGTGTTTTAGAGTGTTGCTGAAGGTGTGTTTGTTTGTTTATGTTTCAGAGTGCTGTTGAAGGTGTGCAGCCTGCTGAAGAGTCGTTCGGAAGACATCCGTGAGACGAGTCGCTCCACGCTGGTGAAGATCCTGACGTCTCTCGGGCCGGCCTTCTTCCCACAGATTCTGCGGGACCTGCGACACTGCCTCACTAAGGGCTACCAGGTGCAGTAAAAATTCCTTCTTTCCTGTTACGGGAATTAGGGAAAATTCTGGGGACTACAAGGGGGAAAAGGAAATGTTAAAGACACTTCAAAACATACTCCAGTTCAATATAAGAAAGCTTCCAAAGTTTAAAATAAAGAAAGCAAATACTAATACAACTGTACAAACAGGTTAAATGTTTAATGCTAATTATTCTATTATAATAGTAATCACAAAGTAAATGATCGATCCTGATGACTTTACAGGTGCATGTGCTGACGTACACCACACATGCACTGCTGAAAAGTATGGAGGACAGGCTAGAACCAGGTGGCCTGGACCGGTGCATTGACTCACTGGTGGAGGTGTTGAATGAGGAGTTGTTTGGAAAGCTTGCAGAGGAGAAAGAGGTGGAAGGAATCACCTCCAAACTGAAGGAAGCAAAGAGCAGCAAGAGCTCGGACTCCTACGAGACGCTGGCCAAGTTTGTCAGCAAGACGTCTCTGGCCAGGCTGGTGCTGCCACTCAAGGAGGTTCTTGAGTCAACCCAGAGTCTTAAGACATCTCGTAAGGTGCAGGACGTTCTGTCTAAGATCGTGAGCGGTTTGATGAGGAACCCTGCACTCAGCCCTGATGTCCTCCTCATTTTCTCCCACGGGCTGGTCACAGAGAGTCTTCCTCTCATCACAGGTCAAGTCAAGTAAGGCAGCAATAATCAATTATCAGGAGTTACTGTAAAGAAATGAAAACTTGAAATGGTATGGCCATGTGTCATGGTCATCAGGAGTAGCCAAGTCATAAAAAATGCAAGGATGGTATCAGAGAATGAGGCCAATTTGATAAGTTTGGCTTTTCTTCCTTTTACATGTATATGTAAGTCTTAACTATATTAACTATGTTCCTCCTCACTATGTACTAGATATTAAATGGCTAGAATAATGGCTTTGAAAAATCGGGTTTCCAAACCCTAAAAACTGCACTAGATGCTTTTTAGGCTTACACGATGTTTATGATCTTTAAGTTTGTCTTACATATTAACTATGTTCCTCCTACCCCCCACACCCTAGGGCTAAGCTGTCGGCCGCCCCACCCCCAGACCCCCGACTGCGTCCGGAGAGCTGCCTTATCCTGCCCCCCACCCCCCACAGGCCGGGCTCCAAAACCCACGTCAGCACCAAAACCAACAAGCACGTCCTGGTGGAGTTTGGGCTTCAGCTCCTACACCACTGCATGAAGCGAGGCCACCTATCGGCCGGTGAGGTACTGCACCTGCAGATGCTGGACCCATTTGTTGGCCAGCTGTACGACTGCCTCAAGTCCAAACACGTCAAGGTACGTAAGGAGTTACGCTATCTACTGCATAATGTTTATAATCTTGAAATTACTTAACCCTTGTCCTGCTGGACTTTTTTTTTTTTACACATTTTCAAGTAATATGGAGTCTTAATCAGGTCAAAGACCCTTGAATTTTTTTGCCCCGCGGCGGCGTAGTTACTTCTGCATTCGTTGAGTTTTGATGTGGTTTGATGCGTTGCACGAGAAACACCCCCAAATCATACATACACAGGGCACTATATGGTACTGTATGTGCAACATATATATGGGTCCCACAGGACAAGGGTTTTAAAATTTGTTCCTCCTCAGAAGTTTTAGTTTTTAGAACTTGCTAGTGATATATGAGTGGAAAAGAATTGTACTTATACATTGATGGAAGTTAAGTTATTCAGTACTGGACAATCAAAGTCTTTTCTCAGTGATGAAATCTGCTAGTACTGAGACTATGATAGTCATCAATTAGCTGAAGCTCTTAATATTCCTCTTATGGACTCTTCTTGGCTGATTTTTACTTTAAATCGGCAATTTCTCTCCCTTTTCTATTGTATTTTTCAAGTAAAAATCAGCCAAAAAGTACTGAATGACTTAATTTCCATCAATGTCAATTATTCTTTTCCAATCACTACCAACTAAAACTTTTGAGGAGGAATAAATTCCTTTTAGTAAAAAGATGTTAGCCAAAGTCATCCTCACCAAACTTACCTCGTTCCCGATGTCCCTAGATCATCACCATGGCGATGAGATGCCTTACCTGGTTCCTGAGGTTCCCCCTCCCGTCGCTCAAACAGAAGGTCGCAAAGGTCGCGGGCGAGATGTTCCTCATCCTGAAGAAATATGGCGGCGCGGGAGGGTCAAAGGGCGAGAACTTTGACCTCGTGGTCACATGTTTCAAGGTAGGCCATTATACATGTACACAGCACGTCAGCAGAATGTACTGCGCCTGCGCAGAACCCCGCATTTTCGCGTTTTTCGTTGGATTTTTGGTCAACGTTGCATCAGAATTTTGTCTGTTGCAGAGGATACCTTTTCCTACACAACATTTGGAAACTACATGTACTGTCGAAATGCTAACCTTATATGAGCGAATACGACCTTATATGAGACATTCTGCGGAAGTGCTATGTACAATACATTACGGGTTTTGTGCAGGTGCAGTACGTTCTGCCGACGTGTTATTATACATGTACAGAAATGTACAATTTAGGTCGGTTGCCCATTCATTTCTATCAAATTGATTCTCAATGGGGCCAAGACTACAAATTAAAACATTAAAATCATCAGGCTAGTATAAGAAAGAAAATTGACAAGTAACACCCAGGGGATGGTGAGACATATTAAGTAACATAGGTAACCAGAAGTATATTATATATATTAAATATATATTTTAACACAAATACATGTGACACATGAAGACATAAAATTGTAAAAGCCACAGGGCATGCACATTACAATGAACCTGTAAATACTGTACATAGCGTCTGTCTTCTCTGTCATGACCAGTGGAAGAGTACAGTGTAGCTCTTCAATGAGCTAAACTGGTTTGAGATCACTATCTTTCTTTCTGTTTTTTCCCCTAGGCCCTGACAGTGCTGGTTAAAGATGTGAAGTACCATAGTATTGACCAGGACCAACTCAGGGTCTTACTACAGTATGCGGAGCAGGATATTATGGACTACACCCGACAGGCGACTGCCTTCTCACTGCTAAAGGTGGGTTTAGGTTTGCTTTACTTCTCAAATGGTTGCTGTTAAGCACGTCAGCAGTATGTACTGCACCTGCACAAAACCTGTAAATGTATTGCGCATAGCACTTTGGGAGAACATCTCATACAACGTATAAGGTTGTATTCGCGCAATGGAAATTGGTGTTGGAAATTTTGAGAAGTTCTGTAATCCATGAGTATCTGACTCATTGTGTTTCATGGCAGTAATAGTAGCTGTTAGTAGTTAGACTAATTTAATTCTAGGACAGTTTGGGCCACCCTGAATGAAGTTATTGGTTTGCTTATTTATTGGTGTTGTTGATTTTCTAGGCGATCCTGTCACGTAAGCTTGTAGTCCCGGAGATGCATGACGTGATGGGCCGCATCGCCGAGCTGTCAATCAAGTCTGAGCTGGACAACGTCAGGGTGCAGTGCAGACAGGTGGGAGGTCAAATAACCTTCTCAAGGTCAAATAGCTCATGGTCAAATAACCTGCACAAGGTCAAATAATTCAAGGTCAAATAACCTGAAAATAGCAAAAGGTTAAATAGCTCAAGGTCAAATAACCTGCACAAGGTCAAATAATTCAAGGTCAGATAATCTGAACATAGTTAGCGCAAGGTTAAATAGGTCAAGGTCAAATAACCTAAAGTGAGCCAGCACAAGGTCAAATTATTCAAGGTCAAATAACCTAAAGTAATAAAATTATTGTTACAAATGTAGTCAGCACAAGGTCAAATAATTCAAGGTCAAATAACCTAAAGTTAGCACAAGGTCAAACACATCTATCTCAAGGATGAACAGTTCAAGGTGAAATAACTGACAAATAACTGAAGGTTGTATGCTTGGAATTTCTTGTAATCTAAGCCTATGGAGGATGAAAATGTGAATAATAAAATTGCAGAATCTTCTGTCATTCATGAGAGAAATTTTTGTGCCCCCACACCTCAGGTGTTTGGTAAGTTCCTGATTGACTACCCGCTGGGGAAGAAGCTGCACCGTCACCTGGAGTTCTACGTGCGCCAGCTGAGCTACGCCGTGGAGGCCGGCCGGGAGTCCGCGCTCGAGATGATCGCTACCGTCTTCTCATCCTTCCCTCAGGTTAGCTTTTCTTCAGACTGCAGAATTATACTTTATAGTAAGAACTCTTTCTCTGACAAGTGTTTCCCTCCTGAATACAACCCACAGGCCTTTAAAACCAGCATGAGAAACCCTCAGAAGACGAGAAACAACTGACAAACCGGATAGTGAGTGAGTGGGTCAGATACAAATTTTGCTCACAGAAAGTTCAAGGAAGCGGTCCACATCCAGTTGGAACGTGCCGGGATGAATCGCAATGAATGAAGGTTGGGAGCTGCCCAAGTCCTACCAGAAGATCCACACATTCAAGTTTCCAACTAGTCTTGTGTTCTCATGAGACTACGTCACTCCGTGATCAAGATGTACTGTAGACATTGAAGAATATTCTGCTAACTGCTCACATCTTTTTCTCGTTCTTTAGACCCTTTTGGAGGAGTATGCAGCCTTCTTCTTCGTCCCGTTGGCCAGCCGTCTCATCAATGACGACTCGGCAAAATGTCGCAAGCTCACCGCCCTGGCCGTCAAGTCCCTGCTGGGCAAAGTGGGAATCCCCACCAGGGACAGCCTCTTCACCATCACCGCTCAGTGGCTTCAGGACGATGGCAAGGTCGGTCTTCTTCTTCTTCTTTCTGTAAGGCGAAGATTTTGTTGCTGTGTCTCACATCAACGTTAGCTATTAGGGTCAGCTGCTGCAACCATTTTAAATTGTACCATTTGAAAGATGATCATAATGGTCTCTTATCATTAATATCTGTGTGTGTGTGTGAGTGTGTGTTTGTGTGTTTGTGTATGTGTGTGTTTGTGTGTGTTTGTGTTTGGGCGTGTGTGTGTGCGTGTTTGTGTGCCTCACAGTGCGTGTGTGTGTGTGCGTTAGTGTGTGTGTGCGTGTGTGTGCGTATGTTTGTGTGTGTGCGTGTGTGTGTGTTTGTGTGTGTGTGTTCATGTGTGTGTGTTCATGTGTGTGTATGAGTGTGTGTTTGTGTGTGTGTGTGTGTGGTAACCTGTACATGTATGTGTGTGTGTTTGTCTGTATTTGCTAAATTTTAATCTCTGATGCCTCATGTTTTTGTTGTGTTTTTCCTGACTTTTGTAGATCCTGCACCAGAGAGCCCAGCTCTGCAGCCTGTGTGTTTGTCTGTCTTTGCCTAAATCTAATCTTTGCCTCGTGTTTTTTTATGTTTTTTCCTCACAGATCCTGCACCAGAGACTTGCAGCCCAACTCTGCAGCCTGTTTGTGGAGGTGGAGAAACTGCAGTTCGAGCGCAGACTGCCAGGGGTCCTCCCTCAGATGTTGGAGGTCGTTGACCCCGACCGGTACGAGTCAATGCCTGCTGAGGAGATGAGCCAACAGCTGAGACAGGAGGACCACCTGCTGTACAGCGCCCTCTCCTGTCTGGTCAAGGTACTGCAGGAGTGCGCCATTGTCGTCAGAGGGGTGGAGCACAGGAGGGACCTTAACGCAGTCTGGGGTGAGTTTCTTTTGGAATAGTTTTGGTAAATACATCGTTTGTGCTGTTCCACTTTTTTTAAAAAGTTGTTCACTTTCGTTTCTCTTCTTCTCAAGCACCTACATTGCTGTACTGCACCCTCACATATACATACATATATAGGCCCTTCTTTGTCTTTTCTGCTTAGCCCCATTGCTGGGATAAATAGCAGGTCCTGCTTAGCATTCATTCATTCATTCATTCATTTGTTATTTTGAAGAGTCCACACAGAAACACTGGTTGCATACCCATGCGTCCAGCTGGCCTGAGCAGTTCTCCCATCTTTCATTCATTTACTTATTCATTCATCCATCCGTCCATCTATCCATCCATCCACCCATCCACCCATCCATCCATCGATTCATCCATTCGCCTAAAAACATTGTTTTTGCTCAGTTTCCTCTTTTTCCGTTCCAAACACTGACCTCTGACCTGGTCAATGACCAGACTGTCTCTCCCCATAGTAACCGGTGTTAGGTTACACCATGTTGCAGTTTTTTAGTCACCATATATATGAATGTGTTTGAGTAAGAATTAACAGAGCAGACCATATGCGAAGGTTAACATTATGCACTTGCTTTGAAAATGTATACCTTTCTAGTATTCATGAAATATTCCTTTGTTTTTCTCCCCAGAATCCGTGCAGAGGCACCTCCTCCATCCCCATGCCTGGGTGCGCCTGGCCTCCGCTCAGCTCTTCGGATGCCTCTTCGCTGCCTGGCAACCAGAGGAGCTCGTTACCATGGAAACAGATGATGAGACAACGCCAAAGAAGAAGAAGAAGAAGACAGTGGAGGAAGATAACGTAGTGGAATATCTGAGGGACAACACCATGCAAAAGGTAACTATGGCAACTGTAGATTTGGGCATGTTTTTTTGCTATGGAAAGAAAGCAACAAAAGTTCAGATATGTACCATTTTCCTTTTTCAACAGAATTTAGTCCAATTTCTTCCAAACTACAGATGATTAGCATTTACCATTATGATAGTTGTTAGGTGCTTTGCTGAAGGTATATTTTGTAGTTTGAATTCTTTTCATAATTTACCATTTGGCTTTTCTGGAAGGAATTTTCTTGATGTCATGTTCCTTGTGCAGCTCCGAGACCTGTCAGCTGACTTCTGTACCCAGCTGCAGTCGTCTTACCTCGACCACGACCTTGCCAACCAGGTCATCAAGAACCTCGTCTTCCTGGCCAAGGTCATCCGGCAGGTCACCCCAGGCACCGCGCAAACCGATGACGTCACTGCACAAACTGATGACGTCACTGACCAAAGTGGTGACATCACCGCACAAACTGATGATGTAGATGAGCCACCAGCAAAATCGAACGGTAGAAAAAGAACTAAAGCTGCAACAGGAGGAAAGAAATACGATAGAACAGGAAATGCTGCCGGGAACACGGGTTTCGATGATGTCAGAGCAACAGGAAGCGATGAAAGCACGACAGTTGATGACAGGAGAGTGACAGTTTCGCTGATGTGGCTGTTGAGAAGGATGAACCGACTTGCCAAGTTTGAAGCAGCTACAGCACCAAAAGAGACCATCAAGGTGGGTCTTGAGTTAGTCAGCACAAGGTCATATAGCTCAAGGTCAAATAGCTCAAGGTCAAATCGTTGAAGAGATTCATTTGTCACGTGAAGATACAGTTATTTAGTAGTTAAACTACACAACACTCAAGCTCTAAAGGAAAACCTTTGACCTTCAATTGACCTTGAACGTTCTTCCTGTCCTGCAGCGATCCTCCGTCATCAAGTTTCTGGCGGCCGTTGCAATGGATCTTGGGACAGTCGGGATTGGTCCGTACCTGACCTTTTTGATGACCCCTGTGCTCCGAGAGGTCAACAATGCAACACCTCAGGCAGGTGAGTCAAATGGAATCATTTAATGTTTACCTTAAAGTTTGCAGAAGGGAAACATATTGTTTTTGATCTTTCTTCTTCTGTTGCATAAAGGGTTGTGCGGTGTAACGGTATATCTTCTTTTTTTCGGTATATAGAGTGTTCCGCTGAAGAATTATTCATTGATATTCCACAGTAAACAAAAAATCAATGTACATTTCTTAGACCACAAGAGTATATATTATTGCACATTATACAGTAATTTAGAATACAGAAACTTTAAGAAGGATTCATGACTTAAAGAAGCATTCATGATCAAACCACACACTGAATAGTCAAGTCTTCTCAGTGTTAAAACTCCTAGGACGTTCTTGTGTTTACTTTAGTGCCCATTGTGAGGCATTTTGCATAGCGTTGTGTTTTTCTCCGTTATGTATGAAATGCTAATTTTTATTTGTCTTATAATTGATTGTACAAATCAGTGTTATTCAGCTTGTTGTATATGCTGCGAGGCTCATTTTCTGAAAAAAACTGTTAAATAAAATAAAAGATTTTAAAAGGCACTACAGCAGGGGGCTAGTCCGCTGGTAGTGCTGTGTGTTTGACCTTCCCACACTCTTTCTCATATGTGCTGAGTGCTAAGTAGAGAAACAAGTGTGTACCATTTTTAAAGTCTTTGGTATGACCCGGCCGGGGTTTGAACTCACGACCTCCCGGTTACAAAGCGAGCACTCTACCAATTGAGCTATTGCACTGGTATGAAACCTCACTGTATTGTCTGAAACTGTCCATTTTCCCCAGATCCAGAACTGAAGAAACTTTCCCAAGACGTCTTGGAGCTGCTGAAGACGCAGGCAGGTGTGCAGCTGTTCTCCCAGGTGTACTCGCAGGTGCAACAAACAGGTGCGGCCAGGAAGGAGGCCAGGAAGAGGAGGCAAGCTGTGGAGGTACGGCATGCAAAACACCCCTCATTTCTCAATAGACCAGTCCAAAATCGGACAATCTGCATGAGGGAAATATGGAAGATACCATATTTGGATGTGGGTGATCATGATAAAATCTTGGGTAGCTGTGGAGTAAGGTCATGCAAAACACCCCTCATTTCTCAATTGACCGGTCCAAAACTGGTCCAAAATCTGAGGGAAATATGGAAGGTACCATGTTTGGATGGGGGTGGGGAGAAGTTTTAGAGAGTAAAATGTGGGTAGCTGTGGAGTAAGGTCATGCAAAACACCCCTTATTTCTCAATAGACCAGTCCAAAATCGGACATCTGAGGGAAATATGGAAGGTACCATGTTTGGATGGGGGTGAGGAGGATGTTTTAGAGAGGAACATGTGGGTAGCTTTGGATGCAAGTCATGCAAAACACCCCTAATTGCTCAAATGTCCACAATCAGAAAATCTGAGAGAAATATGGCAGATACCATGTTTGATGGGGATGACTCGGGTGCTTTTTTAGGTCTGGAGATATATAATGCATGCTTAACACCTGCTATTATAATCAACTTGTTCAAAATTTGCCAATCACAGGTAAATATGGAAGATACCATGTTTAGAAAGGTGTTAACAATTCTCTTGAATCCCACCCTCCCTCTGCAGGCAGTGGCAGATCCCAAGGCTCATGCCAAGAAGAGGATTGCCAAGAACCTGGCCAAGCAGCGAGCCAAGAAACGGAAGATGGAAGAAAAGAGGCCGACAAAGAAGAAGAAGATTCGCCTGGCAGACCTAGCCATTCTGCAATAGGCTTTCTTCAAATGATGTTATCAGTGATGTCATCAGTCACGTCATCAGTGATGTCAGTGACGTCATCAGTGATGTCATCAGTCACGTCATCAGTGATGTCATCAGTCACGTCATCAGTGATGTCATCTGTGTACATCACTATAGGATTTCTATTATTTTGTTTTATCTTGAATCATAGCCCCCCCCCCCTTTTATGTACCAATATTCAATGACCTGAACCAGCCGTCTGTCACCATGGTAACTAGTGTTGGGTTACATCATGTTGCAATTGTATAGTAGGAGGGATTTATACTCCTGTCTGACCATATATACATAACACTGGTCATCTCAATTTAGGAAAGTCACTGGCCATTTGGAATGTCAAGTAAAAATTAATATTTTGCATTCAAGTTTCACATCAGTGCGCAGGTCTTGATGTAAGGAGTATAGTGATATGAAAATTATTGTTCTGCAGTATTCATAACTTTAGATATCATTTATAGAAAATGCAAGCAGACCGACGGGTTTTTCAGCACCCCGACAGGGCTAGCAGCTACCCCGTCAGGACGAAATCACAGGACCGTCGGTGTAAAGTACTCACCCCGTCGGTGTAAGGTACTCACCCCGTCGGGGTGACACTGTCATAATCACTAAACCCGACGGGGTAATGTCACCCCGACGGGGTGGGAGTTCTGGTCAAAGAGGTGCAAAATCCCAAAACAAAGCCAGGAAAGGTGTGAATTGATCAGTCTATACACACCGACGGGGCAAGTTTACCCCGATCGGGGTGAGCTCTGATCCCGTCGGGGTGAGCTCAGACAGTCATCCAATCCAATTGATGTGCAAAATCGACATTATCAGGACAAAGAATAAGCATGGAGAGCACAATCCACACTCTTCTATCTGCCCCTTTCAGCCAACTATAAGGGTCACAAAAAAGAAAGATTCCAGAGAGCTTACAAACACATACTCACTACTCCAAAGCTAATGTCTTAAATAGAATTTTACCGACATGATCAATATTGACTGAAGGAGGCCATATAAAATAATACTTAGATTTATTTCCTTCAGTCTATTTGTAAGAATTGAGATGTAGAACACACAGGTCTTGCAAATAAATTGATCAAGTTCCTCAATTGCTATTACACTGGCCACAATATTCGGGGATCGAAACTAATGGCTTAGCAGCTGAAAACAGTCAGTCGTTCTTGTGAATATTGCCCACAAATTTTCATATGGTCATAATTGTATCATATAATGAGCAAAATGCCTTAGCTGGTCAAGAATGGGAGCAATCTCTGATAATTGTCACAAAAAAGGAAGGTTCTCTCTTTTACCTCCTTTGTCTGAGTGGAAGGAGGCCCTTTGTTATAATGTCTGTCATTCAAAATACACACTGCAAGCAGTGCAAATCAGGACTCACTATTCTTCTCAGATATTTGGAGGCATCATGATAAGAAATATGTTGAGAAACTAGGAAGTTGGAAAACATACATTAATTTTGAACCTTGGTACCACCAGGTGCAGAGTAGTTTTGTGAGGATGTCATGAAATCTTTAAACCAAGGAGCTTTAAAAAGCTTGGTGTGACTTGCTGAGAAACTTGACATCGTGTGTATTTTGTCCCATTGTTCTGTCTGAGACAAGTTAATTGGCTGCATTGTTTACTTATTGAGACTTTTTACAGCGAAAGGAGCTTTCATCAATTTTAATGAAAGCTCTTTGCAGCCACTTATAATAATAGGTAGACACACAAGCGGCCATTGGTGCCCTACAAAATAGTCTACTGAGTACATCCTACATTCATATTTCATGGCTGGAGAAATACTTGAATGATGTGTTTTTGTCTACTGTATAACTACTAAGGTCAAAATGTACTTCTGTAAATGGGGAGAAACGACACTTTGGGTGGGTGGGGACATTTTGTAGCATGGTCTGTTCCATCAAGGTCCTTGGTTCCATTTGCTGTAGGATCTCCAAGCAGATCCTATACTGTGACAAAGCTGACAGCCTTGTCACAGTAGGATCTGCTTGGAGATTATAGGTCGGTGGGTGTGATGTTTGAAGAAAAAAGTGATTTTGCCCTTCTCCGATAACTTTCTTTTCTACAGACCCTGGAGTATTTTCTACATTACAACCACAGCAATGATATACAAATGTACTAGTATTTCTATGCAAGAAGGTATAAAATGAAATTTAATAGGGAGGACACCATTACTGTCCTTTCAAAGAGTTTGCCTCAGGTGTGCAGTTCCAACTTCACGTTGACGTGCCAATTACCCCCAATTTACATAATGTGCACTGGCTTGGGTTGGCTTGAGAGTTGAGACCTTTGTTTTTGTTCAGAGAACTGTGGTGACTGGAAATGAAGCACTAGCTCCAAGCAGATCCTAAGGTGGCAAAAAGAAATATGAAATTGGCCAGGCAGTATCCATCGGCCAGAGAGGGTCCAATTTTCCTTGGGTTGGAGATAAGAAATAAAGGACAGTATCCTGACCAAGAAGGTTTATTGCAAGTCAGATATCCTGAGCTGTTATTAGATTGTGCCTGGTCAGTTTCAACCTGTCGACTCACCCAGAAAACTACAACTTTGAGTGGGTTGATTTTGCTTTTAGCAAATTTTCAGGGAAGAAGAAGGAATTTCAGTGGCAAAGCAATCAGAATCCCATAGACTTTTGAGACAGTAGGGACAGAGGGTTCAAAAAGGGGGGGGGGGGGAAATGTTAGCTTATTTAAGTCACTAAATTTGCCCACTACATGCTCAACAGTTGTGCTAGGTAGATAGACCTCTCTGATGTGCCTGGTAAATGCAACTACTTGTACATACCAGGATGCATTATTAACAAGTATCCAATGCATGAAATTTATATACAACTGGTTTCCAAACCTGGCTCATGCTAATAATTCAGTCATTAAAATCTTTAAAAAGTGGCTAAATATTCCTTAGAATCTAGCCAACATGGTTAAAGTTTACCTATTCGCTATTGTAAGCACTATTCACATGACATTAATCAAAATGCCAAACAAATGGATAAACCTGGAATTTGTTTATATTCAGTCTTTGTTTTGGTCCGTCCATATTGGGGCAAATTATTCTTGTGTTGGCGGCCATGTTTTTGACTGTGAAGTTGAAATATGATTGAAATATTGGAAAGTTGTTCCAGATTATTTCCAGTTTTGGCAACAAAATACTAGACTAAGTATATATAAATATGAGCCTAAATACTTAGACTACATTATTATATAAAGTAGATAAGCAAGAAGCCTAATATTCACAACTTGAGCCTGCTTTCAAAGCAAGGAATTATACAATCCTCTATTTCTGTCCAACAGTACCCATTCGGTAATTATTCTGCTCCAGGTACAATTGTTATGCGGGTTAAAACTAGGTCAGCTATTGTTCTTGACATGCAAATGTCACTGTCCAATTATCAACTTGATACAAATTATCCTATAAGGGAGTGTGTTACATGCCATTAATTACTGGTAGTATCTCGGCAGCTTGTACTGGGTCACCCAGGAAAAGCCAGAAAGATAGCCCATGTGAAAACTAAAGAACATTGTAATTGACTATTTGGCCCTTCATCCAGTCAGATTTTCTGCTATCTGGCACCTAACATTGCACTTGGCCATGGGTTTATAGATACATGTAGTAGTATGTGTATTTTTGTTTGCTGCATTGACTGTTAGCACCTATGAAGTATAAAAAATAATAGCAATGGTTACAGATTTTATTATGATGCATACTTCTCAAAGTCTGAGTAAGGCCACACCTATTTAATTTCTTGGTTATCGGATTTTCTAGAAAAATAACGGAGCGGGCGGAAAAAAATGAAAATAAAAACAGGCCTAGGCTTCCTATTATGGCCCAAAATGGTACGATAGGAGCCATGCAGTCCGCACACCAGGCTGGTTCAAAATTTAAACAATCATTTTGAACTTTTAATGATACCATTGCATTGAAAGATGGAATGACTGTAACAAGTAGTAAGGAAAGGACTGTTTTCAACTGTTCAGGGCAAAATATGAGCATTTTGCAGTTGATTTTGAATTTTTATTTTTATTAGCAAATCAGAAAAAAATGAAGCGGTGAATCCGTTAACCAATAAATTAACTTGGTGTGGCCAAAGTGCAAGCAAAATTTTTCTTCTTTGTCTGGTGCAGGTTAAATGTTTACTGCACCAGTTCAGGTATGCAGTGAAAAATATTTTGAGCCCTGGGGTATTCTGCTAATGAGTTTATCCATGGAGTTTGAAAAGTTGTTATCAACGTTTATTAAATTTTTAGCCATGTCCAAACTCTATTCTTAGTGTTAGCCAGGTTAGAGGTTATAACCTCCTTGCTAGAATTCATCCTACAGTGAGCTAGGTATTGGTGGACAAAGACTAGATTTTTAACCTCCTTGTTAGGACCTACACATGTACAGGATTGTACACGTCATGTACATATATATGGCACTCATGTGGAGCAGGTTGACTGGTCAATCATATCCATTCCTGCCATGTCAGAGATATCCATGACTCATTTGTATCTTTGAAGACAATGTTCTTTCATAATCCTGGAAAATACAGTCTAGAAAAACTGCAGGAATACACACAGAACTACAATAATGAAGTGATATAATAAACTGTGTATAAACCGCCATCAACCTAGAAGCAAGTTTAATGTTTAATTTTTTAAACTTCATTGGGAAATTACTTTCAGTCTGGTCTGAAGGCTTAGGCCATTAGCCCAGCCTGTTCAACCTGACACACCGACGGGGCTGTTCAACACACCAACGGGGCTGTTCAACCCCGTCGGGGTAACCTTTGAGCCCAGACTTCTCATGAATTATCACACAAACTTGCTAATTACACTGGTGTGAAGATGTGAATTCTCATTAATTCAGTGGTTTTCATGGAGTGTTCATGAGGATAATTGGATGCGGTCTGGGTGCGGGGAGGTTTTCCACCCCGACGGGGTAGAGTTTACTACTGACCGGGGTGGGCTGTTGATCCCGTCGGTGTGGCTTGTACACCGACGGGATTGCAATTTTTAAAGTGAAATATCTTGACAAATATGTATGTTTTGACCATAAAAAAATAACCTGGTACTGAGGATAACATGATCTTTCAAATGGTATGTAAAAATTTACTTTACCTGCAGAAATGGCAAAGTTGAAAATCAGGGATTTCAACATGGCCGTCTGCAAATTCGGAAAGTGACATTCCAAAATTGAAGTGACCAGTGTTACATGTATGAGTGTGTTTGAGTAAGAGTTAACAGACCATATGCAAAGGTAAACATTATGCATTTGCTTTGCAAATGTTACCTTAGTTTATATTTTGGATATGTTTCTTAATCCCTTACCATAAGCACCAAATTAATGAACTAACGGCAGATGCCAACATTTATGTAAAAGTTTGAGAAAGCTGGAACATCAGTAAGACTTACCGACACGCAAACATGACATGACATTGCGTATGAGAGCCACCATTGTTTATTCTTCAGATACTCATACATAATGGCAACTAAATGCAATCTTAAAATCAAGAAGCATGCACAAAAGAACCAGAAACCTATCACCTCTCCTTTGCCCCTCCTTCGTTTGCTGTTATTATATAGAATACAGGCATCACCCCTCAAGTCAAAATCTTCATTTAGATTGGAAAAATGTCTCCTTAAGGAACTTTTTTTTGTAATTAGCTACACGAATAATCAACTAGTAATGAATGCTATAATTCTCTCTCTATCCACTGCCATTTGGTTGATATGGAATTTAAGCTTGTCACTGCGTGAATACACTTTACAAAACGTTCAGTTTCCAGTTTTTATCATTTCGTCTGGTGAACACATCTCAGGTCATAGTACAGAAAACATGACCAGTTTTCTAGCTACCCTTGGATAAAAACTACAGAAACATGTAATAATGGATAAAAACTACAGAAACATGTAATAATGGATAAAAACTACAGAAACATGTAATAATGTATAGCACAAGTCTAGCAAGAAAGGTACGTTTATCTAAAACAAGCTTGAAAGATATTTTTTCAAAGTCTACAATTTCTTTTGCTAATGTCATACTCACATGACTTATCATGTAAAGACAGAAAAACAGCCCACCTTTCCTAGCTTTTTCTATAACATCACCAGCTGCCTACATTTACCTAAATAATACCATGTACCAAGTAATGACATGTGCCATCGCCAATAGATGCAAAATACAATAGCAACTGTTGTCATCTGATTAGTACAAATTTTACGCTTTCTTATGTTTATGTTTATTTAGTAATATTAGTGGAATTTCTGTGACTAGTTTTCTGGGTACCCTTGGATAAAAGTCTATAATTTCTTACTAATAGATTATTTCATACTCTTATCACTCATTATGTAAAGACAAAAACACCACAGCTTTTTCTATTATAATACCTATCTCAAAAATCTCCACAGATTTCCTTGCAGCTTTTTCCATTATAATACCTATCACCAGCTGACTACATTTACCTAAGTAATGACATGTACCGTTACCAATAAATGCAAAATACAACAGTAAAGGTTGTCATCTGATTATTAAGTTTTGAATTTTCTTTGTTATCTTCGTTTCGCTTAAGTTTTGCTCATCGCAAACTAGATACCATGTAAGCAGCAAACGTTACAAAAAATACTAGTAGAATAGAAAGTACCAGTAAAAAAGCTTTCAAATTTAAAAGTCTTGTTTAGATCAGGTATGCTGGATTGAATGCATCGTTGAATTTTACATCTTACAAGAAACACATGATGGTGGGATTTTATAAAATTAAAAATTTGAATGTTATTTTGAGAAAATCAGGATACAATCAGAATTTTAAAGTAGAAAAATGACCAATAAAAATCTTCCTAATTCAAGCCTTGTTTAGATCAGGTATCCTGGATTGAATGTATCGTTGAATTTTACATCTTACGGGAAATACATGGTGGGATTTTATTAACGAGTGTTGATACAAATTTTGTGATTTATAAACCCATAAAATTGTTGTTAATTGTTATTTTTCATAATGCTAACAGAAATCACGTGGGTAGTGCAAGTAATATGTTGTTTATGGCACCACCACGTGTAATTGTTATTCTGAGGCAACTTGTGGTAAATCAGATGGGCAATATTACTGATTTTTGGTTGTTTTTTTCTTAATTTTAGTGATTAATGAATTCATTGAAAATGCCGATACATGTCACGTGTTAGTGCTATACCGTACGCGTGTCGTTTATGGCCTGATCTTCAAAGACACAGACTTCAGGGAGTAATAAGCGCCTCTCCAGTGGTACCACATCACACCTTGCGCGCCTGGACAGGAGCTCCCACAGTTGCCCAGGTAGCGGCCGTTGAGGAAGGAGTAGCTGCAGGTCCTAAACCACCAGCCGCCCTGTCCGTACAGCTGAGAACAGTGGCGGCCGCTGCTGTGGGCATCGTTGTCCCTGTCCACAGTGGAGAACTTCTGCCCGTTGTTGTAACGCATGGAGTCTCCCGCGTCGCCTGAATACCCGGAAACGGTCAGCCGGTACTGGTCCGACTCACCGGACACCCTGGATGGAAATATTATATAAACTTAATAATGGCGCTCACATACTTTGTAGCACGTGGATCGATAAGTAGGCATACGTTAACGAATAATTGCGCATACACATATACACTCTCATACATATATAATACATATACATATACGCAAACACACGCACATATACACATACACACAATCACACGTACTGATTTAAATTTATCTCGATACCCTTTAGTCAATGATTAATATTTCAGGGTTCAAAACATATAAACATACGAACATACTGACAGCAAAATTAAAACAGAATGAACATACATAATCATCATAGGTTTAACAAAACGATCATGACTTAACTTAATATATATATATATATATACAACTTAACTCATGTTCAACCGGTGGATGGCCTTCATGAATTGATGTGGACTGGTCAGTGTTTTGATACTGGGTGGCAGGGTGTTCCATAGATTAATGGCGCGGTAGAGAAATGTTCGCTTTTTGTGTTTGTTTATTTGTACTGATTGACATCGTCTATGCTGCAATAGAAAGTTCCCTCGGATAAAAGCACTCTGACTAGAAATGTCTTAATGTGTATTCATTATTATTATTATATTGACAATACTTTACCTGTGGGTGTTTTACTCACCTGAAGATGTCATACGTTGCGTACCGGGTTTCTTCTTCCCAATCCTCGAGATCCACCCTGAGGGTGTAGTTCTTTTGACTTGTCAGGAGGTGGATGTTCTCGTTCCCAAGCCAGTATTCCCCGTTCTTGTTCCCAAACCCGTGCTTGTACTCCTCCCAGGTCCGGCTGAAGGGAACCGACCCGTCCTGCCGCCGTTGGATCACGGTCCAACCACCCCCTGTGTGGAAGGCACCAGAAGGAAAACAAACTGTTGCTTCAGTCGCATACCCTGACAATTTATCACGACACCAACTCAAGAAAATCCCATTGAAAAGAATTGATCAACATATTCATCTTAATTTCCTACCTCAGACACAAATTAATGAAATATGTAAAGTAAAAGAAATTTGAATGTTTGAAATAAGCGGTGCGCCAGTGTACATGTCAGATCTCCAAGACATCTCATACAGTACCTACCTGCGGTATCCATGTCACAGTAGGTTTGTACGATAGAGGAATCAAGTATGATGTAGTAGACTCCGGTTGTAGTCTGTCCTGCCGCATAGAGATCTGTGCAGTCTGACGCTAAGTGGGATAGGGAATAAGATAAAGACACTGTTTGGTTCATGATAGTGATTCTCAGAGTAGTTATGTTTATCTAGGCACATGCAGTTCATAAATTCATAAATTCAACAAAAGTCATCAGTATGGGCCATCAATTCTGAAGTCAGGTGAAATATGGTTTACCCAATAGAGACAACAAAGTGCAGGAATTCTTACCCAATAGGACAGGAGGTCCGGGTGGACCAGGGGGACCCTGCGGACCGACCGGGCCCTGTTGTCCGTCCGTCCCGTTCCTCCCTGGGTCTCCGGGTGGACCAGCCGGACAGGACGGACTAGCCGGTCCGGACGGACCAGGAGGACCCTGCAGACCGTCTCTTCCATCCCTCCCGGGGGCTCCGGACGGACATCCGAGACCTGTTCGTTTAAAAAATATGTATTTATTATAAAGGATACATGCACACACATACATACATGCAAAACACACAACACACACACACACACTCACAAACACACACACAACACACACATGCATACATACATGCAAAACACAAACACACAACACACACACACACATACATACATACAAAACACAACACACACACACACACACACACACACACATCCAAAACACAACACACACAGACACACACATACATACATACATACATACAACATACAAAGCACAACACATACACAATACACACACACACATACACATACAACACACAGAAAGGAGCCGGCATGCAAACTTTTACCTCCGAATTTGCCATGGAAGAGAACAGTGTTGGCCATCGTGTCCCTCTTGGATCTGCGGTGCACCTCCGCACTTTTCCAAAAGGTGGCGCTGTCATCACTTCGCCAGTCTTCAGTTGAGCTAGCTGGGCCCTCGGGGGAGAGTTGTTCACTGGTCTGTTAACAAGGCAATAATCGACCTTTCCGTTACAGTGAACAGCTACAGCCACACTGCTTGGTATAGACTATACTATAACGTTACTATGCCTAAACACAATCAGAAAATTACATAGCATTCACATGTTCTAGCTACTTTTGCTGGTGATAAATATTTTATTGCTTCTAAGTCAGAGCACAACAAAGCTGCCTATGTCAACTCTTAGCTTTACATACGTGCATAAACGGTGCCCATAGACTGAAGCATGACCTTGGACATATGTTGACGTTTTCATCTCCTGACACAAAACTATACAACATGAAAATATAGGAATGTTGCTACATCTGGTTACGATAGGAAAACGTTACAAAGGGTCCTGGGTTCTAGTCTCGGGTCCCGGGTTCTAGTCTCGGTTCTCAGGCTCTAGTCTCGGTTCTCAGGCTCTAGTCTCAGATTCCGGTTAAGCACTAGCCTCTACGTGTACTTGTTCCTGTGCTTGACCTAGGCTATGTATGTCGCTGCATGTGGATGTGCTGGATTTTGGTTTTAGAACCTCTGTGTATAAAGTAGTTTTCGTCCTCCACAGAGCCTGGTACTGAGGCTATACGCTGACGTCACGCCGCTCCCTCTAAATGTCAGACGACCAATATGGCGTTTCCTCATACGTCATGAGGAAATGGAGATTTCAAAAAATGATACCTTGTCGCAACCGCTTTGTTCTCTGCATACCTACACAATTTTAATACATAGAGTAACCGCACATTTCAGTACCTGTCTCGCTCGAGAGTTATTAATAGATAACTGTTTGTATCGAGGCGTCATACAGTTCGACAAAGGGATTCCGGCGACCTAAACTTTCTCTGAAAAAAACAACAACATCCTACCTTAGCTCTCATCTCATGCTTCCATTGCATCAGGTCCTGAAGCTGGCTGCCCTGTAGCACCAGCTGGTCATGGTCTCTTCCTTGTTGGTCTCGGAGATCCCCGCGCAATGCTGCTTGTTGGTCATGTAGATCCCTGTGTGATGTTTCTTGTTGGGCACGTAGGAAGGTAAGCTGATCACGCATGGAGGCGACCTCGCGCACCATGAACAGAAGGGTGACGACGCTCACCACAGCCGCGAGTCCTGACAGCGCCAGGACGATTCCTAAGGTTCGCTGGTTTCCATGGCGACGTACAGAACCTTCCGGACCTGCCTCGCCGTTCGGAAACAGCTTTTTGGACGACATCTTCGAGAAACCAGGTCGAAAATTCTTGAGAAATGTCCGACAAGACCTCGTCAGACAAAACCCAAGCCTCACCTGGATGACGTGTGTGCCCACAGATGAGGTGACGACGTGGTCGGTCCGGTTTATCTGCATCACCTGAGGCCGAACTTCACTGAAGCGAATGATTTGTTCATGTAAACAAAGCCATGAGACAAGGATGTGCGTTTTGCCTATATAGACATCAGACTTAAACTCGTAGTAATTACAACACCAATCAGACACTGCTCAAGTAAGGGAGTTTAGGTAACATTTAGGTGCTGTAGCTTTTTGCAATTGATTTTCAACGTCTCGAGTCGAATTGATTCGCTTTGATCCGGATCCGAGTCGGCTTCAAGCTTTAAAAAGACGTGTAAACCCGCTATCATGAACTCGGCCCACCGATTCCTGAGAACCTTACACATGACACACACCCTGTGAATCCTGTCCGCTGAAACAGGATTCCAAACATGGTAATAAGTCATTCAAAAGAGCAATACGAGCGGATGCCGAAGTTACCCGAAGATTGCCGAGAGCCGAACAGCAACTTCCGAGCGCGTCGGCTGCGTTCGCACCAAGAGTAGCCAGGTGGGAAAAGCCATTTTGTGTTGACGTGCCTTATCCTGGGGGCGCTCGAAATAATGACGGGGTCAAAAATAAGGGGTTAATTCTATCCCCAATCTCGAAGGTTTTTTTAACGGTTTGAACGACGCAAAGTAAGCAGAGTATTTTTTCATTGCCTAAAATGTATAGAACATGAAGAAGTCTTGAAGGAACTGTGTAAGAAGCAGCATCTAAGACTGTCACCCGTCTATTTTGTCTGAGTTGGTCTGTAACCGCCTGCAGGCAAACCGGGAGAGACGTCACTACCTGTTGGACCGGTCAGTAGGACGCTGTCATGTCACACACGGTTCAAAAGAGACACGCTGCGGTTGACAGAAGTACTGCACCCTATATTTAGGTGCTTTTCCCGCCCTAACTAGAATCATCAATAGTAAACACCAAACACCTAACTAAAAGGCATGTATTTTAACAATCCTTTGGTTGCAAAGTTGCACATGTTTGAGAGAGCAACTTTGAAGAGTGACAATTTACAGAAAATAAATGTATACCCGACAACTTATATTGGTAGAATGCGAAGGAAAACATGTGACTTATGAACTAATCTGATATTATATTTTTGACAAAATTCTATAATGTCGTAATTCTTTTATTACACGGTAACAAGTTTAAGGTCAAATTATAAGATTCTAATTATAAAACTCATGGAGATAACCACCAAAGCTAACAGGTGATGTCAATATTTATTCAAAAGTTTGAGACAGGTAAGAACATCAGTAAGAATTACTGACACGCAAACATGACATGACATTGCATATGAGAGCCACCATTGTTTATTCTTACATACTCATACATAATGGCAACTAAATGCAATCTTAAAATCAAGAAGAAGCACAAAAGGACCAGAAATCTATTATTACCTTTTCTTTGCCCCTCCTTCGTTTGCTGTTATTATATAGAATACAGGCATCACCCCTCAAGTCAAAATCGTCATTTAGATTGGAAAAATGTCTCCTTTAGGAACTTTTTTTTGTAATTAGCTACACGAATAATCAACTAGTAATGAATGTTATGATTCTCTCTCTATCCTCTGCCATTTAGTTGATATGGAATTCAAGCTTGTCACTGCGTGAATACACTTTACAAAAAGTTCAGTTTCCAGTTTTTATCATTTCGTCTGTTGAACACATCTCAGGTCATATTACAGAAAACATGACTAGTTTTCTAGCTACCCTTGGATAAAAACTACAGAAACATGTAATAATGTATAAAAACTACAGAAACATGTAATAATGTATAGCGTAGGCCTAGGAAGAATTGAACGTCTATTTAAAACAAGCCTGGAAGATATTTTTCAAAGTCTACAGTTTCTTTGCTAATTTCATACTCACATGACTTATTATTCCTAGCTTTTTCTATAACATCACCAGCTAGCTACATTTACCTAAATAATACCATGTACCAAGTAATGACATGTGCCGTTGGGAATAGATGCAAAATACAATTTAGCAACTGTTGTCATCTGATTAGTGTAAATTTTACGTGTAAGCTTTCTTATGTTTATGTTTATTAGAAACTCCATTAGTAATATTAGTAGAATTTCTTTGACTAGTTTTCTAGGTATCCTTGGATAAAAGTCTACAATTTCTTACTAATAGATTATTACATACACCTATCACTTATTACGTAAAGACAAAAACACCACAGCTTTTACTATTATAATACCTATCACCAAATTCTTCACAGCTTTCCTTGCAGCTTTTCCTATTATAATATCTATCACCAGCTGACTACATTTATCTAAGTAATGACATGTACCATTACCAATAAATGCAAAATACAACAATAAAGGTTGAAAGAAAAGAAAGTACTAGTGAAAAGCTTACAAATTGAAGGCTTGTTTAGGGCAGATATGGTGGATTGAATGTATCGTTGAATTTTACACCTTACAAGAAACACATGATGGTGGGATTTTATGAATGTAAATTTTATTAGCGTAAATGTTATTCTGAGAAAAGGATATAATCAGAGTTTTAAGACAAATTTTGTGATTTATAAACCCATAAAAATGGTATTTGTTATTTTTCATAATGCCAACAGATATCACGTGGGTAGCATAGACAATATGTCGTTTATGACCCAAGCATGTTTGATTGTTATTCAGAGGCAACAGCTTTTGGTAAATCAGATGGGCAATATTCTATTTAATAATTGTCTTTCAGTGGTTAATGAATTCATTTAAAATGCAACACATATCACACGGGTATTGCTATACCGTATGCGTGTCGGTTATGGCCTGATCTTCATAGACACAGACTTAAGGGAGTAACGCACGCCTCTCCAGTGCCACCACACCACACCTTGCCAGGATGGACAGGAGTACCCACAGTTGCGCAGGTAACGGCCGTTGAGGTAGGAGTAGCCGCAGGCCCCAAACCACCAGCCGCCCTGTCCGTACAGCTGAGAACAGTGGCGGTAGCTGCTGGCATCGTTGTCCCTGTCCACAGTGGAGAACCTCTCCCCGTTGAGGGTATGGCCGCCCGCCATGGAGTCTCCCGCGGTGCCTGAATACCCGGAAATGCGCAGCCGGTACTGGTCCGACTCACCGGACACCCTGGATGGAAATATTATGTAAACTTAATAATGGCGCTCACATACTTTGTAGCACGTGCATCAATAAGTAGGCATACATTAACGAATTAATTGCGCATACACATATACACTCTCATACATATATAATACATATACACAAACACACGCACATATACACATACACACAATCACACGTACTGATTTAAATTTATTTCGATACCCTTTAGTCAATGATTAATATTCCAGGGTTCAAAACATATAAACATACGAACATACTGACAGCAAAATTAAAACAGAATGAACATACATAATCATCATAGGTTTAACAAAACGATCATGACTTAACTTGATATATACAACTTAACTCATGTACAACTGGTGGATGGCCTTTTTGAATTGATGTGGACTGGTCAGTGTTTTGATACTGGGTGGCAGGGTGTTCTGTAGATTAATGGCGCGGTAGAGAAATGTTCGCTTTTTGCTGTCTGTTTGTTTGTTTGTTTGTACTGATTGACATCATCTCTGCTGCAATAGAAAGTTCCCTCGGATAAAAGCACTCTGACTGGAAATATCTTAATGTGTATTCATTATTATTATTATACTGACAATACTTTAACTGTAGGTGTTTCACTCACCTGAAGATGTCATACGTTGCGTACCGGGTTTCTCCGTCCCAATCCTGCAGATCCACCCTGAGGGTATAGGCCTTCTGATTGGTCAGGAGGTGGATGTTCTCGTTCCCAAGCCAGTATTCCCCGTTCTTGTTCCCAAACCCGTGTTTGTACTCCTCCAAGGTCCGGTTGAAGGGAACCGACCCGTCCTGCCGCCGTTGGATCACGGTCCAACCTCCCCCTGTGTGGAAGGCACCAGAAGGAAAACTTCAATCACATACAGTACCTTGACAATAAATGCGGCACTTATTCCTGAAAATCCAATTTGAACAAAAAATTAACAACATTTATAGTCTTACTCTCCTACCTCAGACACAGTTGAATAAAATATCTTAATGTAAGTAAAAGAAATTTGAATAATTAAGACAAGCAATACGCCAGTATGTGTGACAGATCTCCATGCCTTCTCATACAGTACCTACCTGCAGTATCCATGTCACAGTAGGCCTCCACGTTAGAGGAATTAAGTCTAATGTTGTAGACTCCGCTTGTAGTCTGTCCTGCCGCATAGAGTTCCGCACAGTCTGACACTGGGTGGGATAAGGAATGAGATAAAGACACGCGCACGGTTTGGTTCATAATAGGGAGGCACAGAATTATTTATCATTGGTAAAGGCAATAAATTCAGATTCAGAGAGTCATCATTTGGGGCCTTATTTAAGTCAGGTGAAACTTGGTTTACCCTATAGAGACAACAAAGTGCCTGGTTCTTACCTTGTACAGCTCCCGGGGTAGTCGCCATCTCTGGGGAGGGAGTCACCGCCTCTGCTGAGGTAGTCGCCACCTCTGGGGAGGGAGTCGGCCTCTCAATGCAACACTGTTGTACCAGGCAGAAACGTTCATTTAATGTATCCGATCCAATGCAGTACATGCAATACATGTAAAAACCCAATAAGATAAACCATAACCAAATTTCAGTTTAGCCATATGCGAAATGACATGTTCGACATTAACTAAAATGGCTGACTTATATTTGCGATCAGATACAACATATTTCACCCAATCACTCTCCCCATACAAACATGGGCTCTTGAAACATTACACCCTGCAATCGTGAAACATTAAAAGTATACCTCCCGGTGCATTGTACTAAGCATTTGTTAGTTTCCTAATGTTGCACGTTTACCTGTCCAGGGGGTCCGGGTGGACCGGCAGGACCCTGCAGACCGTCTCTTCCATCCCTCCCGGGGGCTCCGGACGGACATCCGAGACCTGCTGGTTTGACAAACATTCATCCATTTATTATTCAACGCATACACACACACAAACACACACACACACACACACACACACACACACACAACATACATACACACACACACACACACACACACACACACACACAGAAAGGAGCCGGCACGAAAACTTTTACCTCCGAATTTGCCATGGAAGAGAACAGTGTTGGCCATCGCCTCCCTCTTGGATCTGTGGTGCACCTCCGCACTTTTCCAAAAGGTGGCGCTGTCATCACGCCGCCAGTCTTCAGTTGAGCTAGCTGGTCCCTCGGGGGTGAGTTGTCCAGTGGTCTGTGAACAAGGCAATTATCGATCTTACCGTTATAGTGAACAACTACAGCCACAAGATTTGGCATAAACTATACTGTAACGTTACTATGATTAACACAATATCACAAAACCACTAAATAGCGCATCGCGTCCACATGTTCTAGCTACTTTTGCTGGTGATGAACATTTCTTGTTTCAGAGCACAACAAAACTGCTTATGACAACTTTTAGCTTTATATGCGGTGCTCATACTGTAGCGTGACCTTGGAAATTCGTTGAGGTTTTAATCTCTTGGTGGAAAAATAAACTGTAAATATCGGAATGTTGCTTCATCTAATCATGGAGTTAAAATCAAACCTCCTTGTATTTAACCTCCTTGATCTGGTTACGATCGGAAAACGTTACAAATAGTCCCGGGTTCTAGTCTCGAGTCCCTGGTTGTACATGTAGCACTAGTATCTACGCGTTGTTTTCAATGATTTACTTTTGCTGCATAGTGTTCAATTTTTATTCATAGGTTTTGAGACCTCTGTATAAATTAGTTGTCCCTTAACACAAAGATCGAAGCAGATTCGAAAGTTCGGATCAAGTGTATAAAAACACAAATTCCAAAAAACCGTCCATGCTCGTGATGTTTTGGCTGAAGACGTGGTGTTTTCTGAGGCTACCGTGTCCTTCTGGGCCCTGTTTTATACATCACTAGTCACAGACAATAGTCCGTCTGATCTCCAAACAGATCCCACGGTAGCAAGCCAGTATCCAATCGGCCAACAAAAACTTCGGTGGCTAATGACACTGCTTGGCCAATTGGATACTGCCTTGCCACCACAGGATCTGCTTGGAGATTAAGTCCGTCAGCATGTGGCAACATGAAGACGCCCTCCACAGAGCCTGGTACTGAGGCTATACGCTGACGTCACGCCCCTCCCTCTAAATGTCAGACGACCAATATGGCGTTTCCTCATACGTCATGAGAAAATGGAGATTTCAAAAATGCTACTATGTCGCAAACGCCTAATTTCTTGTGTGCATCAAGATTGGGCTTTGTCTTCTTCATATACATGTATACACACACAAACTCTCTCTCTCTTTCTCTTTCTCTCTCTCTTACCCCTTTCACTGGTCCCTGGTTGTAGTGACGGGTCACTGGTTCTAGTGACGGGTCCCTGGTTCTAGTGACGGGCCCCTGGTTCTAGTGACGGGCCCCTGGTTCTAGTGACAGGTCCCTGGTTCTAGTGACGGGCACCTGGTTCTAGTGACGGTCCCTGGTTCTAGTGACAGGTCCCTGGTTCTAGTGACGGTCCCTGGTTCTAGTGACGGGCCCCTGGTTCTAGTGACGGGTCCCTGGTTCTAGTGACGGGTCCCTGGTTCTAGTGACGGGCCCCTGGTTCTAGTGACGGGCCCCTGGTCCTAGTGACGGGCCCCTGGTTCTAGTGACGGGCCCTGAATCTAGTGACGGGCCCCTGGCTCTAGTCTCAGATTCTGGCCGGTGTAGCACTAGTTGCATAGTGTTGAAGTTTTATTCATAGGTTTTGTGACCTCTTTATAAACAGGATTGCTCTTTATACAAAAAAAGAAGCAGATTCGAAATTTCTACTCGGATCAAGTGTATAAAAACACAGCTTCTTAACAGCTGTCCCTTCGCGTCATGTTTTGGCTGAAGACGTGGTGTTTTCTGAGGCTACCGTGTCCTTCTGGGCCCTGTTTTATACATCACTAGTCACGGACAATAGTCCGTCTGATCTCCAAACAGATCCCACGGTAGCAAGCCAGTATCCAATCGGCCAAGAAAAACGTCGGTGGCTAAGGACACTGCTTTGTCAATTGGATACAGCCTTGCCACCACAGGATCTGCTTGGAGATTAAGTCCGACAGCATGAAGACGCCCTGCACAGAGCCTGGTACTGAGGCTATACTCTGACGTCACGCCCCTCCCTCTAAATGTCAGACGACCAATATGGCGTTTCCTCATACGTCATGAGGAAATGGAGATTTCAAAAATGCTGCCATGTCGCAAACGTTGTGCTTTCTGCCTACCTACACACACTCAAGACCTAAAGGAACCTTTTTTCAGTACCCAACATAATTCAGTATCTCTCCCTCGACAGTTAAGTAACTGTTTTTATAGAGACGACAAATGGATCGCGGCGACCACATGAGAATCCTGTTTTTCTCTGAGAAAAAAAACGTCCATTACTTACCTTAACTCCCAACTCATGCTTCCATTGCATCAGGTCCTGAAGCTGGTTGCGCAGTAGCACCAGCTGGTCATGGTCTCTTCCTTGTTGGTCTCGGAGATCTCTACGTAATGCTTCTTGTTGGGCTCGTAGGAACGTAAGCTCCCGAACCATGAACAGAAGGGTGACGACGCTCACCACAGCCGCGAGTCCTGACAGCGCCAGGACAATTATTCCATTGGTTCGCTGGTTTCCATAGCGACCTACAGAACCTTCTGGAGCTGCCTCGCCGTTTGGGAACAGCCTCTTGGACGACATGATCGAGAAACCTGGCGGAAAATTCTCGAGAAATTTCCGACAAGACCTCGTCCGACAAAACCCAAGCCTCAACTGGGTGACGTGGCTGCCCACTTTTACGACGTTGTCGGTCCACTTTACCTGCATCACCTGAGGCCGAACTTCACTGGAGCGAATGATGTTGTTAACAAAACCATGAGACAAGGATGATATTTGCCTATACAGACATAAGATTTAAATATTAACTCGTAGTGATTACAACACAAACCAGGCACAGATCAAGTAAGGGAGTTCTAAATAACATTTAGATGCTGTATCTTTTTACGGTGACCCTGCAATCGTAACCCTCCTGAGAGACTTGTACAATGGAGCAACATCAACCCCTAGACTGCACAAAGACAATGAAAAGATCAGACTTAAAAGGGGGGCACGGCTAGGCGATAACATCTCAGCCAAGCTCTTCACGGCCTGCCTCCAGGATGCAGTCGTCAACAAAATCAATTGGGACAAAAGAGGAATCAAAATTGACGGAGAATACCTCTCACATCTCCTGTTTGCAGATGACATCATCTTAGTGGCGACTTCACCACAAGAGTTTATTTGTTTATTTGTTTATTTGAATTTTTCACAAAGTGAAAGGGAGGGCAAAACAGGTGCTTACGCACCTTTACAAGTTGCCCTCCCTTACAAAAAACAATGAATGTGTAAACACACATGAACAACAACAACATTACACAGTCAAATACATAATCAATTGCAGCAATATGTAGAAATAAGCAATAAATATAACAATATGATATATGTTAAGCATTAAACAATTTTACCTAATAATAGGTGGGAGTTGGAAGAGATGCTCCAAGACATACACAATGCCGGCAAACCAGTGGGTCTGAACATGCACCTCGGGAAGACCAAGGTGATGTTCAATAAACATGCAGACAAAGCACCAGTTAGGGTAAACGGGGAGGAAATAGAAGTAGTAGACAGCTACCTGGGCAAAAAAGTAACACACGATGGAAGTCTCCTGCTTGAGATAAAGAGACGCATCACACTGGGGGATGGGCAGCTTTTGGTAAATTGGACAACATCATGAGAAGTAAGAAAGCCAGTGTAAGACTCAAGAGGAGGGTTTTTAACCAGTATATACATTCTCAATGTGATGACTTACGGCACTAACCAACACCCAGATGGAGATGCTCAGGGTTGCACAGCGGAAGATGGAGAGGATCATGCTTGAGACAGGAAAAGAAACTCCTGGATCCGACTCCAGACAGGAGTAACCGACATCATCACTGCTGTCAATACAGCCAAGCACCGCTGGGCAGGACATGTAGCGATACTACAGAACAACAGATGGACATTAAGAGCCACTGAGTGCACACCCTAGAAACGGAGGAGACGCAGAGGGCGGCCTGTACGAGGTGGAGGGACAGTCGTGTGCAACACCTGGGCGCTGCTTGGTCCAGGAATATCAGACTGAGAGGAGAGAGGAGCGAGTTAAGGGAGGGGTTCCTCCGTAGGAGCGACGATGGTCTGGATTGAGAGAGAGATTTTTGCAATTGATTTTCAACGTCTCGACGCCCTTGGTGGTTACTTTGTAATCTCCAAGCAGATGTTTGGGTGGCCGCAAAAGACAGCATCAAATTGACAAAGCAGTATCCATTTGCCAGACTGCATCCGTTCAAATATGTATACACTTTTGCGGCCACCTAAACATCTGCTTGGAGATTAGTTATTTTGAATCGAGTCGATTGATTCGCTTTGATCCGGATCCGAGTCGGCTTCAAGCTTTAAAAAGATTTGTAAACCATCATAAAATCGGCCCACCGATTCCTGAGAACCTTACCCACGAAACACACCCTGTGAATCCTGTCCGCTGAAACAGGATTCCAAGCACGGTAATAAGTGATTCAAAATAGCTATACGAGCGGATGCCGAAGTTACCCGAAGATTGCCGAGAGCCGAACAGCAACTTCCGGACGCGTCGGCTACGTTCGCAACAAGAGAAGCCAGGTGGGAAAAGCCATTTTGTGTTGACGTGCCATATCCTGGGGGCGCTCGAAATAATGACGGGGTCAAAAATAAGGGGTCAATTCTATTCCAAATCTCGAAGGTTTTTTTAACGGTTTGAACGACGCAAAGTAAGCAGAGTATTTTTTCATTGCCTAAAATGTATAGAAAATGAAGAAGTCTTGAAGGAACTGTGAAAGAAGCAGCATCTAAGACTGTCTCATGTCTGTTGTGTTTGAGTTTGGTCTGTAACCGCCTGCAGGCAAACCGGGAGAGACGTCACTACCTGTTGGACCGGTCAGTAGGACGCTGTCACCTCACACACGGTTCAAAAGAGACACGCTGCGGTTGGCAGAAGTACTGCAACCTATATTTAGGTGCTTTGCCCGCCCAAACCAGAATCATCAATAATAGTAAACACCAAACACCTGACTAAAAGGCATGTATTTTAACAATCCTTTGGTTGCAAAGTTGCACATGTTTGAGAGAGCAACTTTGCAGAAAGTGACAATTTACAGAAAATAAATTTATGCTCGACAACTTATATTGGTAGAATTGAAGAAAAACATGTGACTTATGACCTACTGTGATATTGTATTTTTGGCAAAATTCTATAATGTCGTAATTCTTTTATTACACGGTAACAAGTTTAAAGTCAAATCAGCCTCTAATTATAAAACTCATGGAGATAACCACCAAAGATAACAGGTGATATCAATATTAATGTTAAAGTTTGAGAAAGCAGGAACATTAGTAAGACTCAATGAAACACAAACATGACTTGAGAGACAATATTGTTTATTCTTCAGTACTCATGCATGACAGTAACGATCAAAATCAAGAAACCCCCTTAGGCCTTCCTTCGTTTACTGTTATTATATAGTATACAGCCATCACCCTTAATGTCCAAATCGTTATTTAGAATTCAAGCAGAATTAGATGGAATGATTCTGTCTCTTTTCTTTTGCTATTTTGGTTGATATGGAATTTCAGATCACTTGTCACTGCGTGAATACACTTTACAAAAACTTCAGTTTCCAGTTTTTATCATTTCGTCTGATGAACACCTCTCAGGTCATAGTACAGAAAACATGACCAGTTTTCTAGCTACCCTTGGATACAAACTACAGCAACATGTAATAATGTATAGCGTAGGCCTAGGGAGAATTGAACGTTTATTTAAAACAAGCCTGGAAGATATTTTTCAAAGTCTACAATTTCTTTGCTAATTTCATACTCACATGACTTATTATGTAAAGACAGAAAAACAGCCCACCTTTCCTAGCTTTTTCTATATCATCACCAGCTAGCTACATTTACCTAAATAATAACATATACCAAGTAATGACATGTGCCTTCGCCAATAGATGCAAAATACAACAGCAACTGTTGC
>NW_017802436.1:70297-77436 GCF_001625305.1 Branchiostoma belcheri | reverse complement strand
TATTTAGATATATATAGATATAGATAGATATATATATATAGATAGATATAGATATATAGATAGATATAGATATAGATATATACATATGTTTTAGGAACTCCATTAGTAATATATATTAGTAGAATTTTCGTGACTAGTTTTCTAGGTACCCTCGGATAAAAGTCTATAATTTCTTACTAATAGATGATTACATACACCTATCACTTATTATGTAAAGACAAAAATCACCACAGCTTTTACTATTATAATACCTATCACAAAATTCTCCACAGCTTTCCTTGCAGCTTTTTCTATTATAATACCTATCACCAGCTGACTACATTTACCTAAGTAATGACATGTACCATTACCAATAATTGCAAAATACAACAGTAAAGGTTGTCATCTAATTAGTGTTAAGGTTATGTATTTTCTTTCTGTTATATTCGTTTCGATTACTAGTAATTTTTTCCAGTTCCAAACTAGATAAAATGTAACCAAACGTTACAATAAAAAATAGAAAAGAAAGAACCAGTAAAAATCTTACAAATTTAAAAGGCTTGTTTTGAGCAGGTATGCTGGATGAATGTATCGTTGAATTTTACATCTTACAAGAAACACATGATAGGATTTTATTAATGTTAACCTGGTGTGAAAGTTATTTTCATCTGAACAAAAAGGATATAATCAGATATTTAATACAAATTTTGTGATTTATGAACCCATAGAAATGTTGTTTTGCTTGACTGCCAACAGATATCACGTGGGCAGTATAGGCAATTGTCGTTTATGACCCAATCATATTTGATTGGCAACTTGTGGTGAATCAGATATCGTATTTGATGATTGTTTTTCTTAAACTTTAGTGGTTAATGAATTCATTGAAAATGCAAAACAGGTCATGTGTTAATGCCATACCGTACGCGTGTTGTTCATGGCCTGATCTTCATAGACACAGACTTCAGGGAGTAACGCCAGCCTCTCCAGTGGTACCACACCACACCTTGCCTGTATGAACAGGAGTTCCCACAGTTGCCTAGGTAGCGGCCGTTGAGGTAGGAGTAGCTGCAGTGCCCGAACCACCAGCCGGCCTGTCCGCGGTGCTGAGAACAGGAGGCGTGGCTGTAGACATCGTTATCCCTGTCCACAGTGGAGAACCTGTGCCCGTTGTTGGAAGCGCTGCCCGTCATGGAGTCTCCCGCGTCGCCTGAATACCCGGAAATGTGCAGCCGGTACTGGTCCGACTCACCGGACACCCTGGATGGAAATATGATATAAACTTAATAATGGCGCTCACATACTTTGTAGCACGTACATCGATAAGTAGGCATACATTAACGAATTAATTGCGCATACACATACACATACACACTCTCATACATATATACTATATATACCTCCATACACACACACACACACACACACACACACACACACACACACACACACATATATATATATATATATATATATATATATATATATATATATATATACGAACACAGTCACACGTACTGATTGACATCGTCTATGCTGCAATAGAAAGTTCCCTCGGATAAAAGCACTCTGACTGACTGATGTTTTAATGTGTATGCAGTTGACAATACTTTACCTGTGGGTGTTTTACTCACCTGAAGATGTCATACGTTGCGTACCGGGTTTCTCCGTCCCAATCCTCGAGATCCACCCTGAGGGTGTAGTTCTTTTGACTGGTCAGGAGGTGGATGTTCTCGTTCCCAAGCCAGTATTCCCCGCTCTTGTTCCCAAACCCGTGCTTGTACTCCTCCCAGGTCCGGTTGAAGGGAACCGACCCGTCCTGCCGCCGTTGGATCACGGTCCAGCCACCCCCTGTGTGGAAGGCAGCAGAAGGAAAACGGTATAATATTATTACTTCAATCAGATACAGTACCTTAACAATAAACACAACACTTATTCCTGAAAATCCACTATAAAAAAAATCAAGGTTTATAGTCTTACTTTCCTACCTCCGACACAAACTAATTGAAATAAAAGAAATTTGAACAGATTTCCATGACGTCTTATACAGTTAACCTACCTGCAGTATCCATGTCACAGTAGGTCTGTACATCAGAGGAGCCGAGTCTGATGTTGTACACTCCGCTTGTAGTCTGTCCTGCCGCATAGAGTTCTGCGCAGTCTGACGCTGTGGGTACTGGCTGTGTGGGGTAAATGTTCCCACCTTGTCTCTCACAGGGGCACTGAAAGGCATGGTGAGAAAAGTTATATGTTACTATATATATATCTATGACTATGTTCTTCTTTTTCATCTTGATGCAGTACTGCGTAACATCCCTCAGTTGGGGTCAAACACGCAGGGGGGGGGGGGAGTGCGCTCTAGATACTCCTCAAGTGTAGGAGAACAGCTTCCTTAAACTTGTCGGCCTCTGGTATTTCTGGTAGGGCCTGCGGAAGCTCGTTCCAGTCTGTTACAGTCCTTGGGAAATACGAATACCTATAGCAATTCTTGTGAAATGCTAGAGTCTTGTAGGAACTCGGGTTTGCGTTTGTGAAGCAGTAAGCATTCGATTCGACAAGAGTTAGTTTGTTTCTGCGGCCATGTGCAGTATGAATGACCCACTACTTCAGCCACGTGACCACAGTTGTTGATCGAAGGTAGCCCAAGGTCAGTAGACTTCTAGAGAACGTTGGTGATGATGGTTGTGTTATAAGGCAACTGTGTTTAAGGTATGTTTGGGCATTGTTGGGCCCAGTTCATGTGAGATACCTGATACTGAATTACGATATTTAACCGTTGTAAACCTTAAAAGGAATACCAAGTGAGGTTTTGTCGGGCAGGTATGCTTTACTATGCTCGGGGATTGTTCTATGTTCAGTAGAGATCTGATTTTGACCCTGGTTCACGAATAGTTCTGATTTTGACCCTTGGTGAGCCTTAATGTGCGATGTTGTGGGACAGGTGTGCTTAACAACTACCCGTCAACCCGTCTTGCCAAAGGTGCTGTTCATGGTTCAGGCCAGAATAAACAAAAGCGTCATAAATACTATTGTTTGACCACTGGTGAGCCAACAACATTCCAGCTACGGTGTTCAAGGGGACCAAAACTATTTCTTTTCAAGCCCACTGCTGCCTAATACTAGGTATACCAAAAAGTACTATTCTCACTTGTTTTACATTAGTCCGTCACAGATTAGTGTTGTTACAGAATTTGAATAAACGAAAGCGTCATGAATAGTATTGTTTTGACCGCTGGACCAGCTACATACTTTGTTACAAGGCAGGTGTGCTTAATGTAAGCTTGAGGATTCTTGTCAGTGAAAGGTGAGATTCATGAATAGTTCTGTATCTGACCGAGAGTGAACTTACTCAATTCACGTGCTGTTTGGACTAGGCTACATTTCACTTCCAATTATACTGTAATTCTCTGCTAATTCTCTGCTTGTTGTGCACTATACAAAAGGTTTTGGCTTCGAAACAATTGCTTTTGCAAACTCTTTTGTCCTCTTTGTCGGCTCAGAGTAAAACAATAAAAATTCTGAAGATATTATGTTCTAATACAAAGAGAAAACTTTGGGACAAAATGCTATGAAACTATCAGAGCATCGTGAATTGAGGGATGAGACCTAAACCGTTTGTCACCTACCTTGGTTGATGTCATGTTGTCCAGTTGGGTCAGTGCTTGGGTCAGATTTAGCGCCAGTTCCCTGTTCTTGTCTCTCTCTACCGACAGTTGGGCCTCCTGTAGAAGCCATGCTTGTGTCAGGTTCCGTTCCAGCTGTGCACTTCTGGCTCTTTCCTCCGACAGCTCGTTGGCCAAACTATCTATCTGGGCTTGGTGACCAGTTTTCTCATCTTGTAGCTCCTGTGTGAGGTTGGACTGCTGACTCAGTAAGGTTTCCACCAGAGACAAAAGACGATCCATATTTTTCATGAGGCCCGTTTCCTCCTTGGTCTCGGCAAACTGGACCGGTGGTGAACAGCCCCCTGTACGGGACCCGGGCGGAACCACATAGGTGTAGGCACAGCAGCCCTTGTCTACATGCTCCCGCAGGCAGGACCCGGGACAGTAGGTCCTGGTGTCCTGGGCGCCGACAGGGAAACTGCTGCACAGAAGGAAGGCAGCGAGCAGTAACACACTCGCCATCTTGGAGGAAGTAAACTTAGGCACCTGCGTCACACCTTGGTCACCTGAATGGCTCGGGTGACACCTGACACTGAACGACCTGACGGACGTTTGGCTCCCCTCCAGCTCAGGTGTGACTAAAGATGACCTGAGCGTCAGAAGCACAACCATGGATCCGACAGGTGTAAGGCAGGGGTAAACCATTGTATTTATGAAATGGGGGCTAGGGCAGGGGGTTAACCATTGTGGTTATGTAGGTACATGTAGTGCTCTAGAATCTCTAGGTCATTGTGTAAATCACATGGGCAATAAAGACTTTACAGCCAAGGTAGTTTGCCATTGTAAAAGAAATACCTTTACTGTCTGTTTTTGCGATTTTACTAGGAAGACTTTGCTACATATAATGGTCATCGAGACGTGTACACAAACTGCTGCTTCCGAACCCTCTCGCGTCCGTTTTGTGGTGGTGCGTATGTCGTAAATTTGTCGTAAAGTTGTTGCGTATATTAAAAATGCTCTCAAAGATCTTTGTTGCTAGTTGGTCACAACCTGCTCGTAAATTTAAGCATTAAAATCGTAAACGCCCTACGATGACTTCTAGATCATTCATTGCAGATAAAGTTAGGTTTCTAGAAGAAGACTAGGGAAGTTTTTTGTAGCAGAATGTAGATGCAGTACAACAAAGAGAGATACAAACTTCATTTTCCCGCATGATTTATATGTGTTAATGTAATACAGAAAAATTCATATCCTATAAACGTTGACCAGAAGTCCATGTTTTTAGAAATGCCATCCAAACTGCTTTATCCTAACGAAAGCATTTCGCACTACACACCGTCACACGTGTATTCTAGATACACATACTATTTTGTTGCTTTGCAAACATACACTCATTACTTTATATAAAAAAAGAGTTAAACTTGATAAGTATGAATGATACAACTGTAAAAAATATTTCACATATTGTTTCCTGTATCTGTATCAATATAGCCGGTATAACCACCATTCGGCGTATTACTATCATAACATTTCGGTCAGTTAAAAGCTGATACACAGAATGCCTATGTATATATAACTGTGCAGCTGTCTTGTTAAACGTAAGGCACTTCGCGACGCCGGTTTGGACAGTCATTTGAAAGGAGAGATTCCCCATTCACACGTCCTCGTCATCAGAATCGTCTGAAAATAATCAGATGAAAGTTTGATGTCATTGACATTGGCATGGAAATACACCATCTTTAATCATTACCATCAGACTGCACAAAATGCATATTGTGCAGAAAGTTTGACTCCGTAGTAATACTAATAGATGAAACTACATGGTCCTTAGACCATGAAGTAAGGAAAAAGATTCAGATATATTTTCTATCAGCCTGCATGTCTTCTAAAGACGCGTGAATATAACTTTCAACATGTAATCACAAGACGTGATGACGGCACACTCAAGTTTTTTTTCAACTTATATTAATGCCGCCACCAACACAGGGGACAATACAATAGTCATTTTTACCTGGGCGAAGTGAGGAAAGTTGTGTAAAGTGCCTTTCCCAAGGGCACAAGGTCGGTGGCATGTCAGGACTCGAACCCGGGACCGCTTGGTTCCGAATCTAGCACTCTACCGCTACTCCAAACGACCCCACAGACGCGTTGCTAAAGGTTTACCTGTCAGGTAACTTACCTGGAGCGAGCATCTCGGCGACGTTGAGGAGTTCGGTTTGCCTCAGCGCGTTCAGCAGGTCCTGAACAGTCGCGTTCCGCGTTCCCCAGGCCTGTAGCAGCGCGCGGGTCGGGCTCCCGTCAGGTTTCATGTACTCCATGCCAAACACCCTACAACAGACAGGACTCCGTTACAAATTGACAAATAACAGCCTTTTTTGTATTGTACATACACATAGAACAACATCCAGGATCAAGCACGGTTCTTGATAGACCATGCGCGCGGGTCGGGCTGCCGTCTTTTCTCTGGTACTCCATGTCAAACACCCTACAAGCAACAAAAAAGACAAGTTGATTAGTGACAACCCTTGCATTGTACATATAGAACAACATCTAGGATCAAGCTCGGTTCTGGATGGTCCAATTACGCTCGTGTCGGGCTGCCGTCTGGTCTCAGTTACTCCATGCCAAACACCCTACAATCAACAAACAAGACTTCATTACAAACTGAAAAATGAAAAAAAAAACCTTGCACGGTTCTGGATAGTAGAGACCATCCAGAACCGTACCTGATCCTAACCCTAACCCATTCAGGCATAGGACTAGATAGGAAAAGTGGATACGACAAGGCTACACCATACCTACCCTATCTCCTGCATACTATAGCCAGCACAGTCGGCCAGGTCCTTCCAGTTCGCCAGCGGTCCCAGCGGGTCCAGTTCCATGGCGATCTTTTTCATCAGTTGATACGGCATCCTGCGGAGGGGTGTCCTGGGGTCTACAGGAGGCTTCCGCGACTTCTTGGGCTGTCTAGCCGTCTCCTTTACCTGCGTGGGCACCTGTCACGATGTTCATATAAAACACAAGCGTTAATGGTAATCATTTTTACCTGAGTCTAGCGAGGAACGGTTAAGTGCCTTTTCCAAGAGCATAACTTTAGGGCCTACTCAAGTGAGTCGAACCCAGATCCTTCTTGAATATTCTTTCGTCGGACAGTTTCATACAAAATAGCTATTCACAAACACATTGAACTGTCTGCAGTTTGGAAAGCAGCACATAACCCAGGCAAAATATCTTCTTTGTGCTAATAATCTAAGTTTCAAGCCTTTCTAAGTCCCGAATGAAATGCTCTCCGCAACTGCGGCGCACTTCATCGATGGACTCCAGGAAAACATAAAACTCGTACCGATACCGTTTGATCGTCCGGATCAGTATCGGACGGTTTCATGAAAGATGTGAAACTTACCACCGAAGGAGTTTCTGCAACACCACGGGTCGGAGGGCCGCTTGAAGTCGTGTAGATGGTCTGAGGAGCTGTGGAGATGTTTCATGTTACTATATTATCTTTATATATATATATATATATATATATATATATATATATATATATATATATATATA
>NW_017802436.1:63467-70277 GCF_001625305.1 Branchiostoma belcheri | reverse complement strand
AGAGAGAGAGAGACATACAGACGAGAGACAAATAAATGATCATCAACCCAACAATAAGTCAAGCAACTGGATAGATTTAAAGGGGAAAAAATGTCAAAATCTATCCAGTTGTAACCGTTATTTTTTTGTATTGAGGCTCAGAGCACTATGAAATAATGTGGACGGCACCTGATTGTAGGAGCTCCACGGCGAAGTCATCCCGCCCGCACTCCTGCAGAGCCAGCAGGAGCCTGTCGAACTGCTGCCCGTAGGCCGGTCCTGTCTGCCAGTCCCGGAGGATCCGCATCCGCAGGCCCGTGTCTGCAGCAGACAGATCTTTCTCGGGCTGCGGAACGCGCAGAGCCTGGGCCACCTGCTTCCACTCCCGTCTGTCCAGGGTGACGGCCAGGCGGCGGAGCAGTTTCGTCGTCTCTTCGTCGTCTATGGGGAAGATTGTAGGAGAATACGTTTTGTAGGCCAATGTTGGAGGAAAAAAGGATGAGGTACGAGTAGAAGACAAAATTTACTGTGGAACCTGAGCCATGGCAACAGAAGACCACACTTGACTTGAATTAAACAGCAACACTTCGGGGCGTCGGATGACGGACACGAGATTGAAAGGTCGCGGGTTCGATTCCTGGTTAGATGTTTTGTCCTTTGGAAAGGCAATCAACAAAACTTTCCTCACCCTAAAAAGTAGTACCTGACTTCGGTTCGGGAGGTGGAAGGAGAGGAATGGGTTCCAAATTCCAATACCCTGCACTAGACACAGTGGATTAACAACCCACTGCCCCTGGCCAACAGCCTGAAAAAGGCTATGAGACTACCATTTACAACACTTCGTTTTTGTTGTTATTGTCAGCTTCGTTAATGCCTGTTTCGTGTTGACATTTCACTGTTTCGATGGCTATTGTTGCCTGAATGTCAAGTGGGCTTCCAGGGAAATGGTAGAAATAAAATAGGTAGGATTCCTATCAAGGGCAAAAGAGGTAATATGCAGGTAAATGGTGATCACACAGCGTGTTACTGAGACTCACCTGTCTCCTGACTTCTGCTCCTCTCAAACACTTTAGAACTTGTGACGTCAGAAGGCACTTCTGGATGAGCAGATAGACCTGGACGTGCCGCTTCATCTGCAGGAAAAATTCAACTTCTTGTAAAATATCTTTGGAAGGTACAAATAGAATCATCAACCAAATTCAAAGACTCAAACATCTACACCCACTGGTTTACCCCTTTATAGGGGAACTTTATTGACACAACAAAAGTACAGTGACTTTCGTAAGGTCTAAGGAAATAGGAAATAGGACATAAAGTATAGATAGGTTTTAGGAAACTTCAGGCAGAGGGTTATAAGTAATAAAAATGACTCAGTGTTAGGTTGTACCGTCTTATCAACCATACCTAATTTCAAAGATACGAATCCAGATGAAAGGTCGTAGGACTGTTCCTCAATTGGCTCAGGGCGCTGGAGGTCGGTGTCAAGCCGTTGGTCATTGGTCTCAAGAGGTTGGACATCAGTCTCAAGTGATTGGTCATCAGTCTCAAGAGGTTGGCTATCAGTCTCAAGGCGTTGGTCATTGTTGTCCTCGCTGGCTTGGATGTTGGCGTTGCTCTCCTCTATTGGCATGTCTCCAACAAGACCTACAAGAAGACGAAAAAAATACTATCAATTCTCTCCAAAAGTTAACCACAGATGAATTTAGAATTAATCTAACTGACACTGTTCTGACCTGGAGCTAGCATCAATCATAAACTAATTGTAGTTTCAACTTCTTCGAATTCAAAAGAGTCCGAACACATGTTAGCCCTAGGGGACATTAAGGAAGATTCGTTCAAGGATAGTTAAAGGATAAAGGACTACCTGTATGTTTACAAAGATGGGTAGCTGTAGGCAATTAGCATTGTTTGGAATGGCTGTCGGCATGCCTTATGTGTTGTTGCAATCCGAGTAAAAACAAGAAGGACTAAGACACCTCAAAAAGCCCTACGGAGACAGTAAGATGTACACTAGTACTCTTACCTTCAGCCGAGACGGTTGTCTCTTCTTGCCTTGTTTCATCCTCGGCGTCTCCAGGCTCTGACAGGAGTCTCAGGAGTGACGTCAGCTTGTAAATGTCGTCTGTGTTGGAGGAATGTGTGTTCGTACTAAAACGTGGGCTGTTCCTCCCTGGACTGTCCCTCCCTGGGCTGTTCCTCCCTGGGCTGTTCCTCCCTGGGCTGTTCCTCCCTGGGCTGTTCCTCCCTGGGCTGTCCCTCCCTGGGCTGTTCCTCCCTGGACTGTTCCTCCCTGGGCTGTTCCTCCCTGGGCTGTTCCTCCCTGGGCTGTCGCTCCCTGGGCTGTTCCTCCCTGGGCTGTCGCTCCCTGGGCTGTTCCTCTGTGGGAGACAGACCGGCATGGGACAGTCCGGCGGCGAGGGATAGTAGTTCGTCCCTGGGCTGTCACTTCCTGGACTGTCCCTTCTTGGTTGTTCTGACACAGCTGCAGCGGCAGTGTCGGGACCTGCACCGTTTGGGATCTCTATCACCTTGACATTATCGTGACCTGTAACAATGGGAATCATCAATACATCATACTCCAATATGGTATTCAAAGAGTGTTAAATCACTGCATAGTTCAATACTGAACTAAGATTATACTTGTTCTTAAGATGTTACGAAGTGGTGTTATCTATGGAATCTACATAACGTATAAGGCTGGCAGAGATTAGTAGTAAATAAGATGGCTGAGAAAAACTTATCAAGAACCTAGCAGATTATATGGTTATGTATTGGACTTAAAAATGCATGATCCTACTCACTGTTTGAAGCCACAGCCCCTTGCAGTTCGTCCAGCATATCCTGTGAAGGGTTCCTGATGCCGATGGCCAGGTTCATGTTCACCGCCCTCCCCTCGGCCGCAAACTCCGGCAGGAAAGTCTCCAGGAGAACCTGAAATGTCCAGGAACATTAGCTCTCTCTCTCTTTCTCTTTCTCTCTCTGCTCTGTGTGTCTCTTTCTCTCTCACCCCCTCTCTCCATCTCTCTATCACACACACACACACACACACGCTCTCTCTCTCTCTCTCTCTCTCCCCTCCCTCTCTATCCGGTTTAACGTCTGTTGTTCCCCATGTTAGGGTTAGACGTGCTTGTACACTGAAGCTTACAAAATTAATGTTGTAATGTCAGCTACCAGACATATGTAATAAAAGTATCCGAAGTATACCTGTTGGAAGGTCCCGTCTCTGGCCATGCGTAGGAGCTGAAGCCGGTCTGCTTCTGTGGGAACCTCCAGCTCCAGCAAGATGCACCCCTCTCCCGCATTTTTCAACTTGCACCGCACGTTACATTTCTCTGCCATCATTGCCGCGAACCGTTGGCGAGTTTCTTCGTGACCAAGTCTCTCAAAAATATCCTCTTTTTGTTTCGGATTGATTCCGAGTTTGATGCAGGTTTTCACAAATTCTATAGAAAAGGGTCAAGCAATACAATTGGTTTCAATACAAGCTCCAATAGGCAGATAAGAATGCTAAGCAGAGAGTAGAAGAGAGAATAATTCTGTGTAGACTATGCGTTGTAGTATACTTCTGAAATAGGCATATCATTTCAGGCATTCAAGATTGAAAGACATGTTTGTGCATTGTTGGAAAAATTATCCACAAGGAACCCATTCTTGTGTCTAATACATCAACTTTTGTTCCAAAACGAACATCGAAAAGCCCTATTCCCTGAAGCAATAGTACTATAAAAGCTAAGCACTGCTAAATTTTAGTAAATGTGACATAAAGCTTACCGTTTTCTTGTGGAGTCACTTTCGGTGCCACTTTCTCCACCACCATCCGGTTGTGGTTCCCGACCTGCACGGTGCCACAGTTGTTGATGTACACGGCGACTGTCGCAGCCCCGATGTGCGGCCGGCATGCTTCACCGCAAGATGCAGACGCGGCGTTTCACTCTCGTCTGTTTGGGCAAGGCTCAGAACGTTGCCGATTCCCACCTGTACGGCAACGGCGTTCTCCACATGAACTGTAGAAGGGGCTGGACCAGTTCTTGGGCAAGATTCTGACGGCAATGGCGTACTAGCAACACCAGGAGCTTCTTCAGACATTCCTTCTGCTGGGATGTCTGTGGCTTCTGTATCTGGCACCAGACTTGCGCTGCTGATTGGTGGCTCCAGTGGTGACGTGTTTGTCTCTGCGGTGCTTGTATTAGATGATGTTGCTACGGTATCCTCTTCTAGATCTTCTTGAGGCTCAGCTTCATCATCAGCATCAGCATCTCTGTTGGCGTCATCGTCATCTTCTTCATCTTCATCTTTAAGGTTTGCTTTTTCTTCCCAATCTTCTTCATCATCATCATCATCATCTTCTTCTCTTGGAGGATGCAGGAACTGGTTGGGAGGTTGGACCTCCCTCCTCGCGTTATCCCCATGGCCACCATCACCATCATTACAACTCGACTTTGGATTCTTACAGACCGTGCTCTCTTTTACCGTGTTTTGAAGGTTGCTGTTTTCCTTGTTTGCCACCTCTGCCTGAAGAGTTCCCATTTTGTTCGGGTTGCTTCCCCTTCCCAGCATGTCAACGTGGCTGTTACGAAGGCGGCTCTTGGTCTTCTTGACTTTTGTACGTTTAGAACGTCTGCGCCTGGTTCTTTTATAGTTAAATTCTTCAGTACTCGGACCTTCCTCTTAATAAAATGACTGAGTTTCTTTCTAATGTATATCCAGGGACATCTGAAAAACATTTCAAGGGCCTAATCATGAGTGTGATCCGATAAGATTGTTATATGTTGGGTATATTTCTGTAAAGCTGGTACCTATCATCCATTCAGAACGTGTACAGGAGGTTTAAAATACTCCAATCGCAATCATACTCACATCCAATTCTTTTAGTTGCAACGGTACAATAGGCGGCAACTTCATTCAAATACTAACGTTCAAACCATTAGGAAGCCTTGGAACGTATACCCCCCCCCCTAAGACCGTTCAAATGGTCCAGCCCGAACCTTATTTACGCCACATCGTCCACCTGCCAGGTGACCTTAAGGACGTTGACTCGGAGAAAGTAACGGAAATCCCCAAAGCTGTTCCTATGGCAACACTGAGCTCACGGGACTTTCCAATCATGACGCAATACCACGTGCTTCAATTAGTTCCCCTTTCTATACTTATGCTAACTCAGATCTACAAAGAGCAACGTCCTTGTACACACATCGTGAAAGTTAGACACTAAGGTAATAAGATACGCCAAAAAGTTACTCATTCGACAAGCAACTGGATATGATTTTGGAAACGGTCAGACGTTTCAGCTAGCATCCACTACCTTTCGTCAGTGACACTATAGAGTTGTCAGAAAAGCTGGTTTATAAGTACACGTTAATAGGCTACTTATATAAGAAGTTTATTGCAAATTCATGCCCGGGGGGCTAATTGCAAACATAAAAGAACAATGAAACGTAGTATAAAATAACTAAAATCTACATGATGAAAGGTAGTTGTCTAGAGCTATAGCTATGTCTAAAACTATGTCTAAGGGGTTTGACTTCTCTTTTTTAGACTATGGAAGACGTAATGTCCCACCTTTTCTAAAATTAGTGGGTTTTGGGAAGTTAAAAGAAGAATAGTTTTTTCTTGGTCTGTAAGTTTAGTAAAATTGGGATAAATTGTAGAAGTTTGAATAGTTAACTCATTTCGAGCGTTGCTATGAAAGGAACAATTTGAGATAAAGTGTATTTCGTCTTCCACAGCCTTTGCATTACAATATTTACAAATTCTTTCACATACAGGTAGCCTTCTATACCGACCTCTCTCTATCTCCAAAGGATGGGCGCTAACTCTAATTTTGCTAATGGCTGAGCGCAGTTCGAAGTCTGCAAGATTAAGATATCGCTCTGTGTTGTACATAGTTTTACATTTTGCATAAAATCTTAACTTACCACTATCAGTTGACATAGTATGAAAAAATGTTTGTATATGCATATCTGTAAGTCTCCTTCTCAGCATTTTCACAACATGTTCAGGATCATAATGTGAGTTTTCGGAATGCCACAGAAAGGAGTATCCATTGTGATCTAATATGTCTTTAACACGTTGAAGTAAAGTTCGTCTACGGGTATTTGTCGGAAGGCTTTGTTGTAAGAGGATTGCATCCCTTTGAAGGGGGTGTGAAGTTGTATCTAATTGGACCAGGCGTAACCAGAATTTAACTACATATATACAAATATCTATATCTAAAGGGAATCTACCTAATTCTGCTCTACATGCGACATTGCTACTATTTCTAAAAACACCGAGAACATTTTTACAGAACTGGTTGTGTACATTTTCGATAGGTGAGGTATCATGTTGCTGTTCAGTCCCCCATATTTGACATCCATACAATAAAATCGGTTTTACACATGTGTCAAAAATCTTTAGGAGGCTACGTGGTAAGACTGATGAACGGATAATAGATTTGAAACTATAAATAGCTTTGCGTGCCTTCAGTGATAGCTGCTTTTTAGTTAGGGTGAAGCTACCTGATGATGTAAGGGTTAGGCCTAAATAGCAGTAGGAGGTAACGTTGTCTATTGTATTGTTTTCAAAGTAGAACTTTTGCTTTGGAAATGAACGACCTGCTTTGTTAAAAATAACAACTTTAGTTTTTTCAAATTTACTTGGAGTTTCCATTTGTCGCAGAAGTTACTTAATCTATCTATGGCCGATTGTAGACCTTTGTCTGATTCTGAAAGTATTACAACATCATCGGCATACAATAAACAAGAGACATATAGATTATATAAAGAAGGTGGCATACATTCTGAATTATCTAACTCTTTCACTAAGTCATTAATAATAAATTAAAAAGGT
>NW_017802436.1:48864-59574 GCF_001625305.1 Branchiostoma belcheri | reverse complement strand
AGAGATTGGGTGGCACTGTCAAGACCAGTACATTCAAAGTGGGTCCAACTGCTACAGTCACTACAACCCACGAATTCATCACCTTCCACTTCCTGCTTGTTACACACGACACATTTTGTGACTGTTTCTTCACACAGTACGATCTGGGGGCGGTCGGTTTTGTTCGTGATGACTTTCTCTTGGTAGTCGCACTTTTCAGCAATGTCTGACAAGACCATATCTTGCAGTATGTTGTAGTGGGAAACTAGCCATAAGATGTAGCCCGTGCCCTGTATGAGAAGCTTGCATGTGTCGTAGATAGTGATGTGCAGGGAACCGATCTCGGTTCCAAGCCGTAGATCGGCGTCGGTGAACGTAGTACTAAACTGGACACCGTTGGTTCCTCTGTCAGTGCCTTTAACTCCATAGTAAGCCTCACACACGACCTTCCATGATGAGACAGAATCCTCAGGAATGTGTACTGTCAGACAGGAAGTGTTGTGGGTTACGGAGTAACGTTCTAGGTCACGTAGGTAGTCTGGAGTTTTGTGCCGATGGTTCTCGAGGTAGGAGAGAAAGTCGATGCTCACCTTTTTGAACTGGTCACCGGTCTTGGAAAACTTGTAAGTTCTCCTCTCAGCGGGCTTCAGCTTCTTCACAAACTCGCGTTCCTGGTGATACTCCTGGATGAACGTGGTGTATGATCCAAGCGCGTCGGAGTATGTCGCCGATTCCGTTAGCTGCAGCGTGTCCAGGGCTCCATTGTTCTCCTGTAGGGAGTGGGACGCGGCGGTCGCCATCTTGGACGCTTGTTGTGCTCTCGACGATGTGTCAAACTAACAAGTAACGAAAACTAGACGAAAACTACGGAATACGTGCTAAAACGTTCTGAACTAGATCAGAAGTACTTTATAAACAGAATAGGCTCAAAGTTCAAACTCAATTGGACCTCTGAAGGCCAAAAAAATTACATTGTTTGGGAGCTCAGAAGTCGCGCGTCCTTTCCAAAAGTCACGTGACTTGAAGATAACATTCGTCCAAGACTGCTGATAATCTACTGCTGGGTGTTTTGGTACCTGTATTTGCTGAAGTCACGGTGTGAAGTCCTCACTACGATGTCTTGAAGCACAGTAGCTCACCTGAAGAAAGCAGAGTCCCACCTGGCCGCAGGTGGGCGACAACCGGAAATCCCCAGGTGTAAACAGGTACTACCTGTGACCTGTTGTCCCGCGCAGGGGCTTCTGGGAAGGGGGATTCCCCTGGACGATTCCATGTCGGTCAGAGGGGGAGACGAAGTTAATGAAACTGGCCAACCTTCCACCCAAATAAAACCTCTGCTTGCAGAATAAGTCAGTTCTACAATACTGTGTGGTCAGACTAGCAGACACTAATCGAAATCGAGAGGAATAGACCATATCCACTAACTTCACGGCCGGCCTAAAAAAATGGGACTACCTTTACCTGTTACCTCTTACAGTACTTAACATCGCCCACGCCGTCTTAAGAAAGGGGAACGGAAACTCGCCCACCTGCTGGCGGAGAGTTTCTATCGATATTCCTCTTTTACACCTGTTAAGTAAACTCCTATTTCAATGATGTCATCTTTGGTCACATTGAGTTGGCCTGATACTGCAAAGTAACAGCTTGAAAACCATGCTACGGGATGAGACGATTCCATCCCTTGAACCAAAACATTTTTTGTAAAGTAGACATAACACCTGATCAAAACAGGTTGGTTGGTGACCACTCTACCTTTCATCAGTGACAGCACTGGAGGCCCTCTGAAACGTCTGACCTTTTCCAAAATCATATCTAGTTGCTTGAGTCCATAATATTTTGTTTTCATTGTAAAGTAAACGTTACTAATGCTAATACACCTTAGTCTATAAAGGAAAACGAAATTTATCACAGATAACTGCTTCATTACACCCCGGGGGGTGGCAAAATAGAACAGTTTGACAATTCTGACAACTTTCCTTAAAAAACAGTTCAACCACCTGTTTCCTAACAATGGTACAGTCCAGTAATGGCGGAACATTAACCGTGACGTCATTTTTGTCATCAACGATTTAGAAATGCCTACTAAACTTTATAACTTCTTAAACTTGGCTTCTAGAAAATTTAAAAAGGTACTAAAACATTTTCTTTAATGTTAGACTTAGAGTTTGTGCCTGGAGTTGAAATCCCCTATAAATGTTTGGAATAGTCCGAGCATGTCAAAGGTCAACATGTGAACAACAGTCATATGACTGATCCGACCAGTGTAAAACAGACGTTTGTGGCCGTTTCGGGAAAAAAACAAGTCTTTATTTTCAGGAATAGACGCACGAAAAGCAGCCTTACAGGTCTAGGTAAGTTTGCTAGGTTAAATTTCTGTCCAGTACTGTTTTTTCGCTTCCAAATCGGACAGTTTTTGAGGCGAGCTTGGAGAAAATTCCGCCCCCTCCCCCTTGTAACATCCGGTTTCATCGAGCGAGGGAAGGAAGAAAGTGGAAGAAGAAGTGACTGTTGTCGTTACGTGTTTCACAATCTCTTTTGAAAAACATAACATATATCTTTACAGATATTGTCTTGTACTTTCCGTTGTGTTTGAGTTGTAGAACGAGCTGTGATATGTGTATTTGTGTACATCATGTTGCTGTATTATGTAAGTGTGGAAAAATGCATGGCAACTGGCTGTACACATGTATAAACTTTGAAGCGTCGAACCTACTCACTTTGGGCACCTTGTAGATGGGAGGTCCCTTTTTTGAGGAGAACCCCACATTGAACCTGAGGTTTAAGATCTCACTGCCCTTATGAAAAGAGAAAGGGATAGTAGGGATCCTTCCTGGTGTGAGTGGATCTAACCTTATCAGTTAGATGACACTTATTCTGTACTTCCTGTGCAAAACTGCAGTGTTGTGCCTAAAGGTAGTTTACTGGTTATGCAAAACAATCAGTAGGGACATAAGATAGCTTTAAGGAATGTTTAAAGTTAGATGTTCAAAGGTTATTAATTAGGTGTAACAAGTTGATCAGGGTAATGCAGCCAACTGCTGCCGCGCCGCGTGCCTGCGAAGCTGGTGTGTTACACCCAAGGGTGGTTATACCAGCTATACAGATACAGAAGCTGGTGTGTTACGCCAAAGGGCGGTTATACCGGCTATACAGATACAGAAGCTGGTGTGTTACGCCGAAAGGAGATTATACTGGCTATACAGATACAGATTCAAATACAAAACAAACAAACAAATGTGGTTGAATGTATATCATTACAGAAGCATGTCTGTAACGCGGGAACTCCTTGCGCTGTGGTGCGTCGTGTTTGTCAGCGCGTGTTTCGCCTCGCTCTCCCGTATCCACGTCCACCCCAACAACCACTGGCTCCTGGACCGCTCCGGCCGCGTCCGCATCTTTCACGGCATCAACGCCATCCAGAAGGGGTTTCCATGGTAATGATATATTTATGGAATTTTATGACACGATGTGCAATGTATATTATTAAATGTTTGTCGGAGGAAAACATATTGTTTTTACTCAGTTTCTTCCTCCTCTTCTGTTCCAAACACTAACCTCTGACCTGGTCAATGACATGATTTGTTGACGTCTGTCACCATGGTGACTGGTGTTGGCTTACACAATGTTGCAATTTCATGGTCTGCTCTGCTCCTATCACATACTAGTATACTAGTAGTATACTAGTATGTATACTAGTAGTACATATATGTGAATGTGTTTGAGTAAAAATTAACAGAGCACACCATATGCGAAGGTTAACATTATGCATTTACTTTGCAAATGTTACTTCTCTAGTTACTTAATATTACCTCTGCCCTAGAGGAAGCTATGTTCTTAGTGCCATAGTCTGTGTTGGTGTCATTGAATCAATTATATACTGTATTCCTTGTTTTCATCCATTCATTCTCCTGTTCAGGTACGCAGCTCCACTGCTGAACCAGTCCCAGGTATCCTGTAGTACCAACAGGGGTTGCTAGGTGGTGCTTTAATCTCTTTATCTCCTGTTCAGGTACCCAGCTCCGATGCTGAACCAGTCCAGACTGGATGAGCTGCAGAGTTGGGGGTTCAATGCTGTCAGACTGGGGATGATGTGGGCAGGAGCTGAACCACAGGAGGGGAGGTTTGTTTGTTTATTTTGGTCTTCTGATAAAGTATTTTAGCTCAAGAGTGCATTTGTGCTGGTACAATTTATAAAAGTAGGTTTATAGATGTGAGGTTCAATGCAAAAAAATGGGTGCTGTGCTGTCAAAAAGTCAACTTTTTATCAATTTTTTCCTTGAAATTGTGAATTTTTCATTTGTTTCTCCACTCCTCCCTCCCACCAGGTACAACCATACCTACATGTCCACCATGCATAACATCACTGCCGAGCTGAGCAGACGCGGTATCTACACCATTCTAGACATGCACCAGGACGGGCTAAACTCACTGTACGACGGAGTCCCGCCGTGGCTCGTGGCGAGTTTCCCGCCGCCGGAACACCCTTACCCCTGGCCGCTGAAAAACATCACGTCTTGGGACCAGGCGTACTTAACACAGCAGTGCAGCCACAACTTCCAGGTTTGCTCTGATTTGATTAGATTTGATTTATTGAAATTGCAACAGTGCAACAGTGCAATGTCCCGCACATAGAAACGAATACTGGACAGACAATACAATTTTCACTTGAGTCTAGCGGGGAAAGTCATGTTAGGTGCTCTGTTTTGTTTTGTTTTGTTTGAAGATTTGTCATTCATTCCTTTAAATTCTTTAGTATATGGAGCCTACCACCAGGATTTTGAAAACCCCAGACCTAGAGGAAGACCCCCAAAAGATGGCGGGACCAAATAGTTAGTGATACTACATGGTCCCTCAAGATTGCAGAACAAAATTTAAAGGCTAAGGACCGTGCTGCCTGGAGGAAAAATGAAAAGCAGCAATGGCCAATTCTGGCCTAAGCATTTAGGCAGGTTAATTCCAGGGGAGAACCGGATAACCCAACATTCATATCTACAAGAAAAATGCTCACTTTACATTGCAAAATACAGTTATATGTACTCAATCTTATCTTGTCCTCGCGAACAAAGATCAGGAAGGTTTTTCACGCTGGCATGACCTCTGGTGGCTGAATAGGCCGATAGTACTCAATATACTAAATGAAACATATGCTGTAGTATGCACGCAGAGTCTTTATATTTCCCTCTCCCTTCCAGTGTCTTTACGACAACTACAAGGGCGCTGCGGACAAGATGGCCAGGTTTTGGAAGTTCGTCGCGACGGAGTTCAGGACCCAGACTTCGGTGCTGGGATACGAGCTTCTGAACGAACCCTGGGTCGGTGATTGGACCGCGGACCCCGAACTGTTCCTCCCAGGGCATGCTGGGAAGACTAACGTCTCTCCTCTGCACGATCGCGTAACCCGATCCGTCCGGACGGCGGACGACGAAACGCTGGTTTTCTACGAGCCGGTGACTTGGGGGTACATCTTCGCGGAAGATGGCGCGCTGGGGTCGGGTTTTGCCCACGTGCCGGGCGGGTCCGCGTACCGAAACCGCAGCGTCCTGTCCTACCACTACTACTGCTGGCTCTTCCAGGAGGGACAGCCGTACCCGCCGTACAGGAAAATCTTCTGCGACGAAATCCTCGGGCCCAAGCTGTTCTCGGCCGTACAGGAAGACTTGAAGACGCTCGGTGGGGGGTCTTTTCTGACGGAGTTTGGCCTGTGCAGGCCGAACGCGAGTGATCCGAGCTTCTCCGACACGGTGGAGTGCAGGTTCGTGTTGGAGAAAGCGGACAGCTTGCTGCAGTCGTGGACGTACTGGGACGCGTCCCCGGGAAGCAGTGTGTTGTGGGACGCCACCGGCCGCGCCATCCCAGAACGCGTCAGCATGTTCGCCCGACCGTACACGCGCGCAGTGGCGGGGGTTCCCACGGCGATGACCTTCGACCTCAACACCCGCCATTTTGAACTGACCTTCGCCTCGAATCCCGCCATCGAGGACCCTACGGAGATTTTTGTACCCAGGCTTCATTACGCGGAAGGGTACACGGTAATGAGCTCTGCAGAGCTGGAATGTGAAGTAGATAAGAAGGATCACAGCCTTCTCTATGTCAGGCCTAAACAGACCAATGACGTGAGAACGTTTCCGACTGTCACCGTCGTGCCTTCTTCTCACGTCAACAGCATCTCAGGAAACATCTGTCTCAAGGTCAACTGGTAGAAACGACCTTGCTCAAGGTCACCTGGTAGAAACGACTTTGGACACAACCCGCTCAGGAATTGTTATGAAGCAAGTTTAAACTGTAATTTCCAGCACAACAAATTGGACTCAAACAAATTTTTGACTGTACAACTCCAGTTTTTGTCAAGGAATGAGCAATCCACCACTTCCTTGACAAAGACTGGAGTTGTACAGTCGAAAATTTGGGTGAGTCTAATTTGTTGTGCTGGAAATTACAGTTTAAACTTGCTTCATAATGATTTCTACCAACACAGATGAACTTTCAAGATAAGCTCAGGAATTGGTTGGTTTATTAAGATGCCCTGTAGCCCCATGAGGGACTAATCTTCCAGGGCTCAGCATCAGACAACATATGTACATGAAACATGTATTACATGCTAGAGTTGTTCTTAAAATATTGTTTGCCTGTATTTGGAAGATTTTAATATTTATCAAAGAATCAAGAACCAAGATGTACAACTTTGTAATGATGATGTGTATATATGAGAAAAATTATTATTAAGAAGGCTGTACATTTTATGATATTAATGATGAAGTGCTGTAAAGAATCGAATGTAGAATATTTTTTCATCTTAAGATTGATGATAATGTAACTAATTCCAGGGGATATGATTATGATACAGAAAATTGAATGTTCCTTGAAACGTGAAGTTTTGCAAGGAATTGTTGAAATACAGAGCTTTTACTCACAGAATAACTTTTGTTTACCTTTTATCTTTGAAGATGTCCACTGTATAAAAGTCTCGTAAAATGCTCACAAGCAGACATTGAAAGTGTTTCTTTATCAACAATGAACATAGTTGTAAAACTAAGTCAGTGCTTGAGTGCCCCATCTGATATCCACATATGGTTTACCCCCTGCCTTATGCTCCCCCCCCATTTGATAACCAAAATGGTTAATCCCTTGCCCTAGCACCCCATCTGATAACCACAATGGTAAACTGCCAGTGTCTTAGCCAACCCCCCAACTCACCCACCCACTATTCGATAACCACAACGGTTAACGTTGCCCTGCCTTACACCTGTCGGCTCCATGGTTGTGCTTCTAACACTCAGGTCATCTTTAGTCACACCTGAGCTGGAGAGGAGCCAAACGTCCGCAAGGTCGTTCAGTGTCAGGTGTCACTCAGAGCCATTCAAGGTGTGACGCAGGTGTTTTAGTTTTAAATTACTTCCTCCAAGATGGCGAGTGTGTTACTGCTCGCTGCCTTCCTTCTGTGCAGCAGTTTCCCTGTCGGCGCCCAGGACACCAGGACCTACTGTCCCGGGTCCTGCCTGCGGGGGTATGTAGACAAGGGCTGCTGTGCCTACACCTATGTGGTTCCGCCCGGGTCCCGTACAGGGGGCTGTGCACCGCCGGTCCAGCTCGCCGAGACCAAGGAGGAAACGGGCAGCATGAAAAATCAAGTGGATCGTCTTTTGTCTCTGGTGGAAACCTTGCTGAGCCAGCAGTCCAACCTCACACTGGAGCTACAAGATCAGAAAATCAGTCACCAAGCCCAGATAGATGGTCTGGCCCAGAAGCTGTGCGAAGAAAAAGCCAAAAGTGCACAGCTGGAACAGAACCTGACACAAGAGCCGCAAGAACAAGAGACCAGGGTACAGAACCTGACACGGGACCTACAAGAACAAGAAAACCGCCTGACAGAGAAGGTACAAGAACAAGAGGCTCGTCTCCAAGCCCAGGTACAGAACCTATCTGATGAACTGTCGGAGGAACGAGCCAGGAGTGCACAGCTGGAACAGAACCTGACACAAGCATGGCTTCAACAGGAGGCAAAGGTTACTGGCCTGCTGGACGGTTTTTCTGCCCAACTGTCGGAGGAGAGAGACAAGAACAGGGAACTGGCCCTAAACTTGACCCAAGCACTGATCCAACTGGACAACATGACATCAACCAAGGTAGGTGACAAACGGTTTAGGTCTCATCCCTCAATCCATGATGCTCTGATAGTTTCACAGCATTTTTTCCTAACCTAAAGTTGACTTTCCCTCTTTGCATTAGAACACAATACCCTGGGAATGTTTATCTTGATAATCTAAGCCGAAAACGAGAACAAAGAGTTTACAAAAGCAATTGTTTCGTAGCCAATAACTTGTATAGTGCATAACAGAGAATATTTGGAGTTGAAATGTAGCCTAGTCCAAGCAGCATTTGAATTGAATAAGTTCACTCTCGGTCAAATATGGAACTATTCACTATTCATGAATCTCACCTTTCATTGACAACAATCGCCATGCCTGCCTTGTAACACAGTAGCTGGCCCAGCGGTGAAAACGATACTATTAATGACTTTTGTTTATTATGGACTGATCCATGAACAGCACCTGTGGCAAGACAATTTGATGGGTAGTTGTTAAGCACAACTGTCCAACAACATAACATCGCACATTAAGGTTCGCAGTAAGATTCACGGTCAAAATCAGATCTATACTGAACACACAACAATCCCCGAGCATACGTAAAGCATACCTGCCCGACAAAACCGTATTCCTTGAGATTCACAATGGTTCAATATCAGAATTCAGTATCAGGTATCTCACATGCACTGAGCCCTCAACAATCCCCTGGTATACGGTTGCCTACTAACACCACCATCACACCACAAAGCTCTGCAGAAGTCTAATGACCTTGGGCTACCTTCGATCAACAACTGTGGTCACGTGGCTGAAGTAGTGGGTCATTCATACTGCACAAGGCCGCAGAAACAAACTAACTCTTGTCGAATCGATTGCTTACTGCATCACAACAAAGTCATAGTAACATATAGCTTTTCTCACCCTGCCTGTCAGTGCCCCTGTGAGAGACCAGGCGAAAACGTCTCCCCAACCATGACGACATCCCCCACACAGCCAGTATCCACGACTATGGTCTCAGCAAGTGCAGAGACTGCGTCAAATTATCCAGTGGTCTCGAGAAGTAAGGTCATGAGTCCTGCTGAACCAGGGTCAACTTCTCACGGCGCTGCAAATACGGCTACTGAAGTAACTATTGCTGCACCGTCATCTTTCACAACCGAATCTACAAGCTCTGGAACGGGTAAGAAACTCCAGTATTACAGCTGGAGGCTCCATTTGATCCACTTTATATTCATAGATTGATGTAGACTGTACTTATGATTTAGCAGTTACAACTTTCAGTCGAATCATAATAGAAATCAAGGGCTACTCTGTAACTTTAGGTAGTCGCTGATGTAGTTGACCTGCTGCTTTGACGAACATCATACGGAAGTTTACAAATATTTTTAGATTATCTCTGAAAATCTAACAAATTTAACGGTTAACCTTTGCAGGTTTCCAGGTCCGTCTTGCGGGCGGCCCCACCCCGCTTGCAGGCCGAGTGGAGGTGCGGAACGGGACCGGCCCGTGGGGTTCCGTCTGTGATGACCGGTGGGACCTGCAGGACGCGCGCGTTGTCTGCAGGCAGCTCGGCTTCGGGACGGCCCTGGAGGCGAAACTGGCGGGCCATTTTGGGGAGGGTTCCGGGAGCGTCTGGCTGGACGAGGTGGCCTGTGGAGGGGACGAGACGAACCTGGGAGACTGTCCTGCTGAGCCCTGGGGACGGAATGACTGTTCACAAAAGGAGGACGCAGGGGTCGTCTGTGGAGGTACATGCTAACTCTTGTCCCCAAGAAGCCTTTTTGGAACTGCAGGCACCGGTTTTGTTTAATACTTTGAAAGAGAATAACTAAAGAAAGGCTTGACATATTCCTGTTTTTTTTGTTTCAAGGTAGCTTGTGTTGATTGGAAGCTAGGTAAAGGTGGCAGAGAGCTTTAGGTGTTATTAAAGACTGGTATACTTTGAACAACTTGTGTTATTTGGGTAGACATGATCATCAGCCTACATAATATATGCAAATTAAGACCTTGTTCGCATAGTGATGAAGTAGTGGAAGCTTCCTGCCCGATGTGGTACAGGAGGAACTAAGGTCTAAGGTAAGGTCGCATATTAATTCATCAATTTCAACATCACTAATAGTTTGGGGTCGTTTAACTAGTTTCAATAGTATTTCAGAAACCAACAGTTTAAAACGTTAATTTCTGTGTGTGTACAAGGTAAGATGGCTGTCCGGTTGGCTGGCGGTCACGTGCCCTGGGAAGGACGAGTGGAGATCCGTCCGGGAGACAAGTCGGAGTGGCGTGCCGTGTGCAACACCAGCTGGACCGAGGCAGAGACTCGTGTCGTGTGCAGAACGCTGAGGTATACCGGAGGCGTGAGTTCAGCTCCTACAGACATCCCTACAGGTACAGGCCGGACCTGGCTGGGTCACCTCACCTGCAGTGGGACTGAGCCTGACATCGCGTCCTGCTCATTTGGCTGGGACTCCTCCGGCTGCCGAGGACATGGGCAGAACGTACAGGTCGTCTGCACAGGTTGGTGCTCACAAGTTTCCTATTCACTTGCAGAACCCAGCAACCCTAGCCTAGAACTAAACCAAACAAAAAAAGATAAATTTATCGCATTCTATTAGATCTCTACATCTCAATCTCTACATCTCTATCTCTGCAT
>NW_017802436.1:14653-48844 GCF_001625305.1 Branchiostoma belcheri | reverse complement strand
CTGTCTGAAGACAGCATAACTCAAGAAGATGTGGATGGATTCGTATGATGCTTGATATGTGAAAAGGCGTCGGCAAAAGACCTTATTCACACAATAAACGAGAGGCCCTCAATACATCAGTCATAAAAGTTAACATCCTTTTGCGAAGGCATGACGTCGTGGAACTCTTGTTATGAACTCTTGTTATGAAATTATTTCAGAAACCAAGATTTTAAAACATGAATTTCTGTGTACAAGGTAAGATGGCTGCCCGGTTGGCTGGCGGTCACGTGCCCTGGGAAGGACGAGTGGAGATCCGTCCGGGAGACAAGTCGGAGTGGCGTGCCGTGTGCAACACCAGCTGGACCGAGGCAGAGACTGGTGTCGTGTGCAAACAGCTGGGGTATACCGGAGGCGTGAGTTCAGGTCCTACAGACATCCCTACAGGTACAGGCCGGACCTGGCTGGGTCACCTCACCTGCAGTGGGACTGAGCCTGACATCGCGTCCTGTTCATTTGGCTGGGACTCCTCCGGCTGCCCAGGACATGGGCAGAACGTACAGGTCGTCTGCACAGGTTGGTGCTCACAAGTTTCCTATTCACTTGCAGAACCCAGCAACCCTAGCCTAGAACTAAACCAAACAAAAAAAAGATAAATTTATCGCATTCTATTAGATCTCTACATCTCAATCTCTACATCTCTATCTCTGCATCATGATGTGCAGGTAATTAGTCTTTAATGCCTCACAGTGTGCACAATGATGTCTTCTATAGCCACAGAGTAGATGTCTTGTCCCCAATTCACCTCAGTAACCAGCTCACAAGTATCAGACATGTTCCTCCCTCAGGGTCGGTGGGCAACTCTCAAGATATTGACAAGAGTTAGTCCTACTGTACTATAGGTGCTTCATTTTTTTTATCATTTCACCTTTACAAGAATAATGTTTTAGCTCTCAGTGTACATTTCCGACTTGTACAGGCGCCTTGCACGTTCGACTTAACGGCAGCGAGAATCCGTCAGAAGGTCGCGTGGAGATCCGGCCCGGAAGCGGAGACTGGGGGACGGTCTGTGATGTCGGGTTTGACGACAGGGACGCTCAGGTGGTCTGTAGACAGCTTGGGCTCGGGCTGGGGTTTGCCAGGGTGGGCGGAGTCTTTCCAGAGGGGACGGGAGACATCTGGCTGGAGAATCTCAGCTGCTCAGGAAACGAGTCTTCTGTGGCGGACTGTGGAATCACCAAGTGGGGAGACCATGACTGCACCCACAAGGAAGACGCGGGAGTCATCTGTGTACGAGGTATGGTGTACACTTATTACGCCAAAGTTCACTTAGTACTACAGCCTTTTCCCAAATACTAGTAAACAATGTTGTCAAAAGTATTCCGTCCCTCCGTATCATCCAACCAAAATACCCTGCACAGCGTCAGACTGCAGTGAGCACTATGCGGCAGGAAAGACAGCAAGCGGACTCTACACGATGGAGCATGAACCTGTTGTTTCTCAACGTGAACTTTCTGCGCCAAATTATAATCACTAGAACTACAGCATATGTAGCGATGGGAAGATGACAGACTCGAGACGGGTTTCTACACTACACTAGAACTACAGCCTTTACCTGATAAACATGTTATTTTGCCTCTCCTATCATCCAACCAAACCGCAAACTGACCGTCTGTTGTTCATCACCGCACAGCATCAGACTGTGCAGATCTCTATGCGGCAGGACAGACTACAAGCGGAGTCTACAACATCAGACTCGGTTCCTCTAACGTGGAGACCTACTGTGACATGGATACTGCAGGTAGGTACTGTATGAGATGTCATGGAGATCTGTCACAGATACTGGCGTATTGCTTATCTTAATTATTCAAATTTCTTTTACTTACATTAAGATATTTCATTTAATTGTGTCTGAGGTAGGAAGGTAAGACTATAAACGTTGGTAATTTTTTTTCAAATTGGATTTTCAGGAATTAGTGTCGCATTTATTGTCAAGGTACTGTATCTGATTGAAGTAATAATATCATCCCGTTTTCCTTCTGGTGCCTTCCACACAGGGGGAGGTTGGACCGTGATCCAACGGCGGCAGGACGGGTCGGTTCCCTTCAACCGGACCTGGGAGGAGTACAAACGCGGGTTTGGGAACAAGAACGGGGAATACTGGCTTGGGAACGAGAACATCCACCTCCTGACCAGTCAAAAGAACTACACCCTCAGGGTGGATCTCGGGGATTGGGGCGGAGAAACCCGGTACGCAACGTACTCCAGCTTCAGGTGAGTAAAACATCCACAGGTTGAGTAATGTCAACTGAACACATTAAGATATTTCCCGTCAGAGTGCTTTTGTCCGAGGGAACTTTTTATTGCAGCATAGACGATGTCAATCAGTACGTGCGACTGTGTGCTTGTGAGTGTTTGTGTATGTGTGTATGTGTGCGTGTGTATGTACGTATGTATAATACATGTAGGTATATATAATATATATGTATGAGAGTGTGTATGTGTATGTGCATGCGCAATTAATTTGTTAATGTATGCCTACTTATCGATACACGTGCTACAAAGTATGTGAGCGCCATTATTAAGTTTATATAATATTTCCATCCAGGGTGTCCGGTGAGTGGGACCAGTACCGGCTGACCATTTCCGGGTATTCAGGCACCGCGGGAGACGACATGGCGGGCCGCTACACCAACAACGGGCAGATGTTCTCCACTGTGGACAGGGACAACGATGCCTGGGGCGGCCACTGTTCTCAGCGGTACGGACAGGCCGGCTGGTGGTTTAAGAGCTGCCGCTGGTCCTTCCTCAACGGCCGCTACCTGGGCAACTGTGGAAACTCCTGTTCATACAGGCAAGGTGTGCTGTGGTGGCGCTGGAGAGGCGGGGGTTACTCCCTGAAGTCTGTGTCTATGAAGATCAGGCCATAACCGACACGAGTATGATATGCCACTACCGGTGTGATATGTGTTGAATTTCCAAATCAGTAAGATTTTTTAAAAATAACATATTTTAAAAATAAGCTTGAATGTTTGATTATACCCAATTGCGTTATACGTGGTCGGGCCATAAACAACTTATCTGCATTACCCATGCGATATCTGTTACCATTTTTAAATAAATTGTATAAATTGGAATGAATCTGATTATATCCGATTTTGCTCAGAATGACAATCACACCTGGTTCACAAATAAAACCCAACCATGTGTTTCCTAAGCGCGCACGATGTAACAGTCGACCATACAATCATTCAAGCTAGCATCATCATCATCTGGTCAAGCTAGCATACCTGCACTTAACAAGCGTTTGGAAGATTTTACTGGTAATTTCTATTCTATTTTGTTTTAGCCTTTAAGTAGTTGCTTAAAAATGCCTAAAACATGCTTGTTTTCACTAATCTGAAGATAACGCTTGCTATTGAATTGAATTTGTACGTTTTGGCAATTGTACATGTCAATACTTGGGTCAGCAAAGGCAGACTATTGAATTGGTGATGACTGATGCAATACAAGAAGTATAAGTAGATCGGAATCTAAGATAAAATACAAATCCCAAGGTTTCAAGGACTTCAAATCCCCAACAAAATGAAATAAATTAATCATTAGAATATGTGCTGGAGGGCGATGCAGAATGATACTATACATATTGGGGTAAAAAAGAAGCTTTAAGGTATCTTTTTGAAGAGTTAAGAAAATCCGGTGCATTCCTCAAAGCAACTAACTAAGCTGTGTTCAATAGTTAAATGGCAACTTATTATATTAATGCCAGTGCATGTAATGTCTCTTTTGCAGTGTATTGTAACAAGCTGTTTTTAATTAAAGGAAATAAAACGTGATACTTTACAGTTTTTTCTTCCGTATGCTTATTGGTGGATCTTCGTGAAATCTAACATGATGGTAAAAAGGGCTGGATGTCTAAGCACTCCATTTCATAGCGACAATGGTTAACCCCCTGCCTCATCCCTTCATTCGATAGCTACAATGGTTAACCCCCTGCCTTAGCCCCTTATTTGATAGCCACAATGGTTATGCCCTTGCCGTATTCCCCCGTTTGATAGCCATAACGGTTAACCCCCTTCCCTTATACCTCCGTTTGAAAGCCACAATGGTTCACCTCCTTCCTTACCCCACCCCCATTCGATAGCCTCAATGGTCAACCCCCTGCACTAGCCCCTATTTGAGAGGCACAATGGTTAGCCCCTTTCCCTAGTCCCCAGTTCGGATAGCCACAATGGATAACCCCCTTGTCTTACCCCTTCCCGTTCGATAGCCACAACGGATAACCCCCTTCCCTATTCCTCAATTTGATTATCACAATTATTACCTCCTGCCTTAGACACTTGTTCATAATCACAATGGTTACCCCCTGCCTTAGCCCCTCCCGTTTGAAAGCCACAATGGTTCACCTCCTTCCATACCCACCCACCCCCATCCGACAGCTGCAATGGTCAACCCCCTGCACTAGCCCCTATTTGAGAGGCACAATGGTTAGAGCCCCTTTCCCTAGTCGCCATTTCATACCCACATTGGTTAACCCCCTCGCCTTACCCTCTCCCGTTCAATAGTGGTTCTCCCCTGGTCTTTCACCACTTAAGAGTTGTGCCCCACACCTTGTTGTTGTGCGGCTGATATCCACAGCTGTTTCAAGTCACGGCCAAGATGGCGAGTTTCTTACTGCTCGTCGTCTTCCTTCTGTTCGGGAGCTTCTCTGCCCGCGGCCAGGCCGGGTTCAGCCCGTCCGGGGCCCGTACGGCGACCGGCCGCTTGAAAACTAAAGTGGATCGCCTGTCGTCTCTGGTGGAAACCTTACAGAGTCAACAGTCTGACCTCACGGCCCGGGTGGACAGTCTTTCTGCCCAACTGTCGGGGGAGAGGGACAAGAACAAGGAACTGGCCCTGAACTTGACCCAAACTCTCCACAAGTTGGACAGCATGACGTCTACCTTGTACGAGCATGACTCGGTCATCAAACAACGTCTGCAGGTAGGTGCCAGAAACTCGTAACCTTCCTCATATTCATATATTTCCTTATTTTTCTATAAGTTATTTTCTTTAGTAAGACCACAAGACTTTTAGCCTTAGAATAAGTCGCCCGGTTTGGTAGTCGTAGTCACTCTTTAAAATGTGAGGCCACATTTCTTACGCCAAGACCGTCAACTGAAAAACAACTGTCCTTGGTTCTCTCAAACAACAAGATCAAGTAGGGCTGTTTATCTGATAGGAGTGACATTTTGGCAAGTTGTCAACGTGAAGAGTTCATCGGCTTTCACCCCAAAGTTAGCCTGGTATCCAGTCTGATCGTGGGCTGGGCCGCAAGAGCTCTGTCCCGCCCGCCTCACATAGGAGAATAGGACCACATAGGTTTCCCGGTGTGTATTTCACGAGAGATTGATTAGCCCTCCACGAACATCGTGTTGGGGGAAACCAAATTCCCAAGCATACTGTCTCTTATTAGCGTAACTCTCCTACCGGGACGGCCTGTTGCACTGGGCGGGGGAAGCTATTAGAGCCCCCGAAGGCACAGCCTGCCTGAACGCCCCAACACCCCCAATCACGTATAAGACTGGATACCAGGTTTACTACAATGGCTACAGCATTGCTGCTACTATGTTATTCCTCTGGTATTCTGTTTGGCCAATTTCTACTATTTTTTCGGCAACCCGGGGAGCCTGGAAGAGGGTACATAATTACCTCCATGAAAAATGGACGTATTGTTTTTGGCGTGTCTGTCTGTATGTCTGTGTGTGTGTGTGTGTGTCTCTCTATCTGTGTGTGTTTCCGCAACTTTGTGGTCAGCATAACTTCAGAACGCCTTCATGGATTGTGATGATATTTGGTATGTTGGTAAGTCTTGGAAAGACAAAGGTCAAGGTCAAATATGGGCCTCCTGGTGGATGACCTTGGTACTGCAGCAGAACTTCCGTTTTTTTTAATCTTTTGTCCTGGACATGCTATGGTCTTGATTTTTAAGTGGTGGATAGCTTTTCCTGCCAGTAATAAGTGCTGTGGATTTGGTCCCCCTAGCAGCTTGTTCTGGACCTGCAGGGGGTTTCTGGGAAAACCTTTCAGAGCAGATAAATTCACAAAGGAACAATGTATTTTCTTGATTTTTGTTATGTGGGTAGCTTAGGCAGAGATCTACATTATTGGATACAAATTATGCAAATGTAACTTCATTTGCATAATTAATGAGGGAATTGTGTAATTCCAGCGTTTTACATCATGGGTCTTTGATACATGTAATGTTTATAATCTATGGCAGGAGGAATATCACCAGATACCAATTATGCAAATACGGACCTAATTATTATAATTTATCTCAAAATTCTATGACTCCTTAGTGGTAAATGATGGGAATTTCATACTTGGAACATGTGTAAGTTAATAAAAAGTTAACATCACGATGCATTTATTATGTTTGTGTAGAGGTCATTTGCATAATTAAAGAATAAATTTACATGTCAAACCCATATTTCATGGAGGTATGAGATCTCGGAACTCTTGTTCCCTGCCGGTGTCCATCTGTTACCTATTACGAACCACCGGTTCAATGCACGGTGTTGTCGCCAGGCAAGTTAGTTTAACTCATGTTCAGGCGTTATTTGTGAAGCTCGAAAGCTTTAGGAAGGCTGGCACAAGATTTTAAATACACTATCATAAAAGTTCACTCGGGGCCAGAAACAGAATTATTCATAACCCTCTTGTTCCGCCTGAAATGCCTCGGCCCGATTCGACTATCAACATAATCTCCAAGCAGATCCCTTTCGGTGGCAAAAACGGACAGTATCAAATTGGCCAGGCAGTATCCAGTAGCCAGAGAAGGTCGCCGGCCACAAAAAAATATAAATAATAATATAAAAAGCTAACGATCATTCCCCCACAACCTCTGCTTGGAGAGTACTGTCAACAAGCTCTGGGAGTCAGTGAACCAGTTCAGGAGACAAATTATCAGTTTCTCAGAAGCCACTGAACGGCGATAAGTACCAAGGGGTCAGCTACGGCTGATTTAACTAGTAGTTAATGTATTGTAATCTGGCTGATGAATATTCCATATTTTGTGCTCGTTTTCTCTGCTTGGGATAGCCTGGGTGCCAGACCCATAGTAGCATACTGGACACAAAGTATCTTAGTGCTCACTGAGATACTTTGTGTCCAGTGTGCTATGGGTTTGGCACCCAGACCAGGCTATGCTTGGGAGAGTTTCAGCCGATCTTCACTGTTCAGTTTTGTTCTGACCTTGCTACCTTGCATCACTTCGGGAACCTATGCAGACGGTCCTTACGTATTTGTGACGATTTACCACATTTGTGGAAGAATTGACATGGTGGCTATGACACCTTTGCAAGATGTAAAACCTGAGACACGATTGTAAAGGTTGAATCACTCACATCGGGAAGGTTTCCTACTCTTTTCGATAAGTGTGGTGGGTTCATGACAGCCAGCAACATGTCTGGACTTGCCATGATGTTTCTGTAGGCTTATAATCTTGGCGGCGCCTATCTCCTCTCCACTTCTAAAAGGCTCTGTGTTTCCTATTTTCCAGTGTGCTGGTGAGAACCTTTGAGGACTCCTTGTTTCCTACTATCCAGTGTACCTGTAGTTCTAACGACTCCGTGTTTCCTACCTTACAGTGTACCTGTGAGAACCCGGTACCGGTAACTGAGGAGACGTCTCCCACAGAGCCTACAGGTCCCGTTATCGGTGAGAAATCTACACTTTTTACTATAGATTACGTTAAAGTCACTCTATGTAGTTTTTTGACAATACAAAAAGTTTATTTTTTATTCTTTTCTTTACATAGTACATTGGCTTAACCCATTAGTATTCCAAAATTATACTCCACAGCAAAAAATACAACATCCTTGCTCCTTAGAAGCTTAGAAAACTGTGAATGATCTTCTATTCAACCTCTGGCCAAACCACACATATGGTATTGTCCACTGCCAGTGGTTTGACCTACATCCCAGTGGGGTGTCAGTTGATAGCTTACCAGTTTCTGAAATACCTAATCGTTTACCAGATTTTCTATCTCTTTTGAAGGGATAATGACCACAGTTTATTCATGCCCAACAAAATACTCTAAGTTAATAATTATATTCCACCTCATGTGAAAGATATGAGTTTTTTCTAAGGAGGATATATCTTGTGACATCTGCCCCTGTCTATCAAGCCTGGCATGCCCGGGCCAATTAGCCACCCCAGGAGGCAACCCCTGTATGTTGTTGTTGAGCAAACCGGTGGCACCGGGAACTGAAGAAGGACTGTTTGAACGGACAAAATATACGAAAAAAATGTGAAATAATGACACAAATGTGTTGAAAAGTGATAGTAACTGCTAATAACACAGAAATTTAGTATAATTAGAATATTTCAATTTTTTTGCGCAAAAAACTACATAGAGTGCCTTTAACTCGATTACGAGATAATGATAAGGGCAGTGGGCTGTACATTTGTGTGCCCACTGTGTCTAGGGCATGGTGATGGAAGACAGAGCCCATCCCTCTCATTTCACCGCAGTTTACCTCCACAACAAAAGGGGGGCCGCAAGCCTTTTTCCGTAGAGCGTAATCGGCCGTTTTAATTCTCCGTAGAGCGTAGACGGACCGCTCTAATTCAACGTAGAGCGTAATTGTCGAATTTGCGTAGAGCGTGATCCGCTATTTTATTTTACGTAATGCGTTGTGGCTACCGGAATTTATCGTAAAGCGTACTGGGGAGGGTTTAGGCTCTCAAAATTTAGCGTCGAGCGTTACCGGAGCCCCCATGCAGAGCCTCACAAAACACTGGGTGTGAGGAACGTCTTGCTTTTCCCACGTGCCACGAACACAGCCGGGAGAGCCTGGAATCAAATTTTCATCAAATTTTCACTTTTCAAATTGATTGTAACTACTGTAATTCCTTGATTTTTTTCACTGTACTTTTTTATGTTCACTGTTTTCGCCTCTGTTTTGTCACCTTTGTACAGTGAACTTATCATTACAGTTAACAAATGATTCCTGAACTTTCTTATTCCTGCACCTGTCGCCACTGTGATATATAGTTCCCTAAACATGTCCATTTTTCTCAGACTGTGAACTTTTGCTACCGTGAACAAAAAGAGAACTACATGTATTAATCATGCATGACGATCTTTAGGGGTTAAAGTCTGAGATTTTTAGAAACTGAAGTATGTCTTTCAGACACTTGGGTCTGGCCATTAGAGGTCCAAAACGGTACTAGTACTGACAATTTCCTGTCGTTCCACAGAGGGAGACTGTGCCGAGTATTACTCCTCAGGACGGACAACAAGTGGAGTCTACAAAATCGGCCTCCTGCCCGGTCACGTGGAGGCCTACTGTGACATGGACACCGCAGGTTTGGGCTTACAAAGTTGTTGTTAATTTAACATATTACACTGCAGTACCGCGTTTCTACAGCTAGGTGGCACTGCAGTACCGCGTTTCTACAGCTAGGTGGCACTGCAGTACCGCGTTTCTACAGCTAGGTGGCACTGCAGTACCATGTACAGACTCGGCCTCCTGCCCGATCATGTGGAGGCCTACTGTGACATGGACACCGCAGGTTTGGGCTTACAAAGTTGTTGTTAATTCCTGTTTAACACACGTACGACTGCAGTACGCGTTTCTGCAGCTAGGTGGCACTGCAGTACCATGTATAGACTCGGCCTCCTGCCCGATCATGTGGAGGCCTACTGTGACATGTGTAACAAACGTTCTTTCGGTGCATGGTAGGATTTGGGCTAAAGTTACGATTACAGTTACGATTACGGTTACAGTTACAGATGTTACGATACCATAGACTCTCACTCTAGGGAACTAGTTACTAGACTCTCACTCTAAGTAACGTTATAACGCCAAAGCCAGGTCGATTTATATTTGATTTGATGACTTTATTGTCTAACTGTGGTATAATGCACAAGGAAAGGGAACATACAACGGATCTATAGTCATACAACAGAACAGTTACAGAGTGAAACACAGTACTAAAAGTAGGCAAAGACTGAGAACGGAAACCAATTACCTGTACAGTTGAGTGTGTTCCAGGGAAAGTATTTAACTAAGTTACAACTAACCTAAACCGGTGCGCTGGAACGGAGCTTCAGAGAGGCGAAGAACCCAGTTCTAGGGTGTGTCCCACTATTTGTCATGCTCGGCTATTGGACCGGAAGGTATGACGTCATCACCCCAATGCAATACCAGCATGACGTCATTCTATCCGGGTCGGGACCTGTTCCCCGTCCACGTCTGGCCTACGCTCTTGAAGCCCCCCCACCCAGCAAAACCCGTCGAGGCGAGGCACCCCGGATTCCGGCGGGACTGTTCGTGCGGGGAGACCGGGGCTACCGCGGCGTTGAGCCGGTAGAGCGCCGTGCTGTGGCAGGGCAGGTTTGGGTGCCGTAGGAGAGCTACCGGCGGAGTTTAGACACAGTTCTTGTTGGCTGTGTTTTGTTTTATAACTTGTTCGGCAAATATTGTCCTTGGATGTATGTTTCATAGGAGCAGGAAGGAAGGATGCCTACGAGACGAGTCTGGCCATGGAGACGTTTGTTTCTTTGCGGGATAGAATCCGTTGCCATCCTTCGCAGGGAAAAGATAGAAACGTTTTCTGTCAGCGGGGACGAAGAATTTAGACCAGGAACTAATCCAGTGTTATGTAATTTTTAGTTTTGCCTTCAATTCAACAGTTTTCAGGTACGGTCGAAGCGACCAGCCCAGAGATGCAAGATGGCTGACCCACTCGTCCTCTGGAAGGAGGCATCGTAGTCCGTTGCAATCCTCGTCGTGGGCAAATCAGGGACGCCCAGTTCTAGCAGGACCAGGCGGCGGTTGCAGGATTGTAATATATTTGACGGTACTTTTTTTTATTTACGTTCAGATTTCTTGTAAATTTTCCTTTGGCGTTCTCAGACGATTGTAGTCTCATCGACCCTGTTTGGTTTAGGCTCCCCCAGTGGCAGACCTCGTCCGAGTGTTGCGAGCTCGGGCTAGTTTTCTGTGGTCGTGTTTCTTTGTTTTCTTTTTTTTTACAGTGGTTTGCTGCTCGGGGTTGATGGAATTATCAATCCGGCGGACTACTAAGCCAGGTGCCACGTGTTCGCTCATACCTCTCACAGCTCATTTTGCGTGTGTGTAATGCTAATGTGATGTTGTGTCATTGGTAATTTTTGGTGCGGTGCCCAAGAACACTGGTATGTGTTAGCTGTGTGAGGTTTGAGTGGCCTGCGTTCGCTCATGCTAGCGTGGTAAATCCCACTTTTGAGGTTCCGGGCAGGGGGGAGAAAAGAGTGACTGAATGCGTGGCTGGTGTTTTGGTCTTGTCATGTAGAGGGGGTTATAGTGTGTTGTGCATGGGTTCCTGCACTTCACCTGGAAGTTTGTGGTGATATGGTGGTATGCACTATGTATCCTTATTTTGCAACATGTTTGTGCCAGCTGCAGGTTTCGCTTTGTTTCTCCATCAGCAGCAAGGGCACAGTGGGCTACCGATGCAGCTCGCCGAGAAAACAGCGGCTCGCCGCAACTATAAGGATGTAAGCACGCTGTGTTACGCTGTGTTGTCGGCACGCGGGGGCTGAGATGCCGCGTGCCGGTGACACAGAAGGCTGTAAGGCGGCGGGTGATAAGCCGCACGCCAGCAACACAGAAGGCTGTAAGGCGGCCGGCGAGGGCCCGCGTGCTAGTAACACAGAAGGCTATAAGGCGGCTGGAGGCCGCGTGCCGGTAACAGAGAAGGTTGTAGGTGCCGGTGACTCAGAAGGCTGTAAGGCGGCGGGTGAGAAGCCGCGCGCCAGCAACACAGAAGGCTGTAAGGCGGCCGGCGAGGGCCCGCGTGCTAGTAACACAGAAGGCTATAAGGCGGCTGGAGGCCGCGTGCCGGTAACAGAGAAGGTTGTAGGTGCCGGTGACTCAGAAGGCTGAACGGCGGCTGGCGAGAGGCTGCGTGCCAGGAGCACAGAAGGCTGTAAGGCGGCGGGCGAGGTCCCATGTGCCAGGAACGCAGAAGGCTATAAGGCGGCTGGAGGCCGCGTGCCGATATCAGAGAAGGCTATGAGGCGGCTGGCAAGAGTCCGCGTGCCAGTTAAAAAAGAAAAACAAAAGAGAGAGAGGAAAGTGGGCTGGAGGAACTGTAAGGCGGCGGTGTGGACGCGGGCCAGTAACGAGAAGGTTGTAAGGTCTATAATGCGGCGGGAGGCCGCGTGCCAGTAATTTAGAAGGCCGAGGAAACCGGTAGGCGGCAAGGCCGCATGCGAGAGGCCGCATGTAAGCCGCGTAGAGGGCTGGAAGTACTGTAAAGCGTTGTGGTTGCGGGAGACAGTGTGCCAGTAATAATGAGAGTGGGGATGAGCCATGCATCGGCAAGACGTTAGGAGAGCACGGGCGAAACCTTTGAGACGGTNCCAGGTGCCACGTGTTCGCTCATACCTCTCACAGCTCATTTTGCGTGTGTGTAATGCTAATGTGATGTTGTGTCATGGTAATTTTTGGTGCGGTGCCCAAGAACACTGGTATGTGTTAGCTGTGTGAGGTTTGAGTGGCCTGCGTTCGCTCATGCTAGCGTGGTAAATCCCACTTTTGAGGTTCCAGGCAGGGGGGAGAAAAGAGTGACTGAATGCGTGGCTGGTGTTTTGGTCTTGTCATGTAGAGGGGGTTATAGTGTGTTGTGCATGGGTTCCTGCACTTCACCTGGAAGTTTGTGGTGATATGGTGGTATGCACTATGTATCCTTATTTTGCAACATGTTTGTGCCAGCTGCAGGTTTCGCTTTGTTTCTCCATCAGCAGCAAGGGCACAGTGGGCTACCGATGCAGCTCGCCGAGAAAACAGCGGCTCGCCGCAACTATAAGGATGTAAGCACGCTGTGTTACGCTGTGTTGTCGGCACGCGGGGGCTGAGATGCCGCGTGCCGGTGACACAGAAGGCTGTAAGGCGGCGGGTGATAAGCCGCACGCCAGCAACACAGAAGGCTGTAAGGCGGCCGGCGAGGGCCCGCGTGCTAGTAACACAGAAGGCTATAAGGCGGCTGGAGGCCGCGTGCCGGTAACAGAGAAGGTTGTAGGTGCCGGTGACTCAGAAGGCTGTAAGGCGGCGGGTGAGAAGCCGCGCGCCAGCAACACAGAAGGCTGTAAGGCGGCCGGCGAGGGCCCGCGTGCTAGTAACACAGAAGGCTATAAGGCGGCTGGAGGCCGCGTGCCGGTAACAGAGAAGGTTGTAGGTGCCGGTGACTCAGAAGGCTGAACGGCGGCTGGCGAGAGGCTGCGTGCCAGGAGCACAGAAGGCTGTAAGGCGGCGGGCGAGGTCCCATGTGCCAGGAACGCAGAAGGCTATAAGGCGGCTGGAGGCCGCGTGCCGATATCAGAGAAGGCTATGAGGCGGCTGGCAAGAGTCCGCGTGCCAGTTAAAAAAGAAAAACAAAAGAGAGAGAGGAAAGTGGGCTGGAGGAACTGTAAGGCGGCGGTGTGGACGCGGGCCAGTAACGAGAAGGTTGTAAGGTCTATAATGCGGCGGGAGGCCGCGTGCCAGTAATTTAGAAGGCCGAGGAAACCGGTAGGCGGCAAGGCCGCATGCGAGAGGCCGCATGTAAGCCGCGTAGAGGGCTGGAAGTACTGTAAAGCGTTGTGGTTGCGGGAGACAGTGTGCCAGTAATAATGAGAGTGGGGATGAGCCATGCATCGGCAAGACGTTAGGAGAGCACGGGCGAAACCTTTGAGACGGTATGATCGGGTTTCGTTGTAAGCGGTGGTAGAAAACTGCAGGAAGGTTTGATTCGAAGACTTCGGGTGTGTAATTTAGAGGGTAGTCTACCTGTTGGCGCTGGAGACAGCCTGGAAGTCTTCCGTATCGGTATAGTCGGTATAACCGCCCTTCGGCGTAACACACCAGCTTCTGTATCGGTATAGCCGGTATAACCGCCCTTCGGCGTAACACACCAGCTTCTGTATCTGTATAGCCGGTATAACCGCCCTTCGGCGTAACACACCAGCTTCTGTATCGGTATAGCCGGTATAACCGCCCTTCGGCGTAACACACCAGCTTCACAGGCACGCGGCGCGGCGGCAGCTAGCTATATCACACCGAACGGCTTAGAAGAAGAGTCCCGGCAGATTTGGGTTAAAGACAAAATAGGCCGGAGTTGGAGCAAAGATCCGCGACTTGGAGCCGTTCAAGATTTTCCCTTGGTGGATTTTATGCTAGAGTGATAGTAGGAAGCCGGAGTAAGATCAGAGTGGGGTAAGATGAGTCAATGTGATGTTAGGAGACAAGGCTGGATGCCGGAGTTTCAAGGCAGTATGAGATTTGGGTAAGAAATCTGAGGCAAAGAAAGGGGGATGAGAGCGATCGTACCACAGAGTGAAGGTTATGAGAGGGATCTCATAAGGGACTTGGTGAGAGAGGAAAGATGACAGAGGAAGAATGAGGAAGGGGTGAAGATAGAGTGTGGAAAGGGTATCAGGATTGGAAAGATGGGTAGCAGAAGAAGAAAGGGATCAACAGCCAGAGAGGGGTGAAGGTGGAAGACGACTATTTCCGCATGACTTCATACCGGAGGTCCATGGCCGAGCATGATAAAAAGGATACTATTTGTCATGCTCGGCTAGTGGACCGGAAGGTATGACGTCATCATCCACAATGCAATACCAGCATGACGTCATTCTATCCGGGTCAGGCCAGGGGCCTCCGACCGCGTCTGGAGCCGAAAGCGGCCCACCCACCCAACCCACGACGGGTTTTGCTTGGGGTGGGAATGGGCGCCCGCTTAGGGCGGTCGCCTCAGCGCATAGTCAACTTTTGGCTTCAGACGACTATTTCCGCATAACTTCATACCGGAGGTCCATAGCCGAGCATGATAAAAAGGATACTATATTCTCCATCCAGGAGGAGGCTGGACTGTTATACAGCGACGACAGGACGGGTCGGTTCCCTTCAACCGGACCTGGGAGGAGTACAAGCACGGGTTTGGGAACAAGAACGGGGAATACTGGCTTGGGAACGAGAACATCCACCTCCTGACCAGTCAAAAGAACTACACCCTCAGGGTGGATCTCGGGGATTGGGACGGAGAAACCCGGTACGCAACGTACTCCAGCTTCAGGTGAGTAAAACACCCACAGGTAAAGTATTGTCAACTGAATACACATTAAGATATTTCCAGTCAGAGTGCTTTTATCCGAGGGAACTTTCTATTGCAGCATAGACGATGTCAATCAGTACAAATAAACAAACAGCAAAAAGACGAACATTTCTCTACCGCGCCATTAATCTACGGAACACCCTGCCTCCCAGTATCAAAAACAACTGACCAGTCCACATCAATTCAAAAAGGCCATCCACCAGTTGTACATAAGTTGAGTTGTATATATTAAGTTAAGTCATGATCGTTTGTATAAACTTTATATAATTTGTGATGATTATGTATGTTCATCCTCTTTTAATTTTGCTGTCAATATGTGTGTATGTCTATATGTTTTGAACCCTGGAAGATTAGTCATTGACTAAAGGGTATCCAAATAAATTGAAATCAGTACGTGTGACTGTGTATATGTGTGTGTTTGCGTATATATATTACATGTATGAGAGTGTGTATTTGTATTTGTATGCGCAATTAAGAATTAAGTCGTTAATGTGTGCCTACTTATCGATGCACGTGCTACAAAGTATGTGAGCGCCATTATAAATTTTATATAATATTTCCATCCAGGGTGTCCGGTGAGTCGGACCAGTACCGGCTGCACATTTCCGGGTATTCAGGCGACGCGGGAGTCTCCATGAGTCGCAACAACGGGCAGAGGTTCTCCACTGTGGACAGGGGACAACGATGCCATGGGCGGCCACTGTTCTCAGCATTACGGACAGGCCGGCTGGTGGTTTGGGCACTGCGGCGGCGCCTTCCTCAACGGCCGCTACCTGGACACCAACTGTGCGATCCAAGGGAGCTCCTGTCCATACGGGCAAGGTGTGCTGTGGGTCCGCTGGATGGGCTCGTATTACTCCCTGAAGTCTGTGTCTATGAAGATCAGGCCATATTAACACGCGTATGACATGGCATTAACACATGACATGTTTTGCATTTTCAATGAATTCATTAACCACTAAAGTTTAAGAAAAACAATCATCAAATACGATATCTGATTCACCACAAGTTGCCAATCAAATATGATTGGGTCATAAACGACAATTGCCTATACTGCCCACGTGATATCTGTTGGCAGTCAAGCAAAACAACATTTCTATGGGTTCATAAATCACAAAATTTGTAATAAAACTCTGATTATATCATTTTTGTTCAGATGAAAATAACTTTCACACCAGGTTAACATTAATAAAATCATATCATGTGTTTCTTGTAAGATGTAAAATTCAACGATGCATTCAATCCAGCATACCTGATCTAAACAAGACTTTTAAATTTGAAAGCTTTTACTGGTACTTTCTATTCTACTAGTATTTTTTGTAACGTTTGCTGCTTACATGGTATCTAGTTTGCGATGAGCAAAACTTAAGCGAAACGAAGATAACAAAGAAAATTCAAAACTTAATAATCAGATGACAACCTTTACTGTTGTATTTTGCATTTATTGGTAATGGTACATGTCATTACTTATGTAACTGTAGTCAGCTGTTGATAGGTATTATAATAGAAAAAGCTGCAAGGAAAGCTGTGGAGATTTTTGAGATAGGTATTATAATAGAAAAGCCTGTGGTGTTTTTGTCTTTACATAATGAGTGATAGTTGTATGAAATCATCTATTAGTAAGAAATTGTAGACTTTATCCAAGGGTACCAAGAAAAGTAGTACAAAGAAAGTCTACTAATATTACTAATGGAGTTTCTAATAAACATAAACATACGAAAGCTAATACGTAAAATTTGTACTAATCAGATGACAACAGTTGCTATTGTATTTTGCATCTATTGGCAATGGCACATGTCATTACTTGGTACATGGTATTATGTAGGTAAATGTAGCCAGCTGGTGATGTTATGGAAAAAGCTAGGAAAGGTAGGCTGTTTTTTTGTCTTTACATAGTAAGTCATGTGAGTATGAAATTATCAAAGAAATTGTAGACATTGAAAAATATCTTCCAGGCTTGTTTTAGATAAACGTACCTTTCTTGCTAGACTTGCGCTATACATTATTACATGTTTCTGTAGTTTTTATCCAAAGGTAGCTAGAAAACTGGTCATGTTTTCTGTAATATGACGTGAAATGTGTTCACCAGACGAAATGATAAAAACTGGAAACGGAACTTTTTGTTAAGTGTATTAATTAACGCAGTGACAAGCTTAGTGATCTTAAATTCCATATCAACCAAATGGCAGAGGATAGAGAGAGAATTATAGCATTCATTCCTAGTTGATAATTCGTGTAGCTAATTACAAAAAAAAGATCCTAAAGGAGACATTTCTCCAATCTATGACGATTTTGACTTGAGGGGTGATGCCTGTATTCTATATAATAACAGCAAACGAAGGAGGGACAAAGGAAAGGTGATAGTAGATTTCTGGTTCTTTTGTGCATGCTTCTTGATTTTAAGATTACATTTAGTTGCCATTATGTATGAGTATCTAAAGAATAAACAATGGTGTCTCTCATATGCAATGTCATGTCATGTTTGCGTGTCGGTAAGTCTTACTGATGTTCCAGATTTCTCTTACATAAATATTGATATCTCCTGTTAGCTTTGGTGGTTATCTCCATGAGTTTTATAATAAGAGGCTAATTTGACATTAAACTTGTTACCGTGTAATAAAAGAATTACGACATTATAGAACTTTGTCAAAAATAAAATATCAGATTAGGTCATAAGTCACATGTTTTCCTTCGCATTGTACCAATAGAAGTTGTCGAGAATACATTTATTTTCTGTAAATTGTCACTTTCTGCAAAGTTGCTCTCTCAAACATGTGCAACTTTGCAACCAAAGGATTGTTAAAATACATGCCTTTTAGTCAGGTGTTTGGTGTTTACTATTGATGATTCTGGTTAGGGCGGGCAAAGCACCTAAATATAGGGTGCAGTACTTCTGTCAACCGCAGCGTGTCTCTTTTGAACCGTGCGTGAGGTGACAGCGTCCTACGTACTGACCGGTCCAACAGGTAGTGACGTCTCTCCCGGTTTGCCTGCAGGCGGTTACAGACCAAACTCAAACACAACAAACGGGAGACAGTCTTAGATGCTGCTTCTTACACAGTTCCTTCAAGACTTCTTCATGTTCTATACATTTTAGGCAATGAAAAAATGCTCTGGTTACTTTGCGTCGTTCAAACCGTTACAAAAACCTTCGAGATTGAGAATAGAATTGACCCCTTATTTTTGACCCCGTCATTATTTCGAGCGCCCCCAGGATATGGCACGTCAACACAAAATGGCTTTCCCACCTGGCTTCTCTTGTTAACGCAGCCGACGCGCTCGGAAGGTGCTGTTCGGCTCTCGGCAATCTTCGGGTGACTTCGGCATCCGCTCGTATAGCTCTTTTGAATCACTTGTTACCATGCTTGGAATCCTGTTTCAGCGGACAGGATTCACAGGGTGTGTTTCATGTGTAAGGTTCTCAGGAATCGGTGGGCCGAGTTCATGATAGCGGGTTTACACGTCTTTTTAAAGCTTAAAGCCGACTCGGATCCGGATCAAAGCGAATCAATTCGACTCGATCCGGACAATTATATGCTAGTGGGAAAGGGGCCTAAGTAGATAATACTCTCCAAGCAGAGGTTGGGGTTTTAAAAACGCCAAAAATAACCCAAACCTCTGCTTGGAGAATACGTAAATTAGGACATCAGATGTGGTAAGTGCATTCCACTTGATTCCGTTCCCTACAAGACTATATACACTGGACCAAAGTAACTGCACTCCACGTTATTCCGTTCAATACAACGTAGGACAACAACATAGGACCAAAGTAACCACCAAGGACGTTGAGACGTTGAAAATTAATTGTAAAACAACACAGTTTCTCAAACAGCATCTACGCAGCTTTTATCTAGAACTCCCTTACTTGATCTTTGCCTGGTTTGTGTTGTAATCACTACTGGTTTATAATTAAGTATGATGTTTATATAGGCAAAACGCACATCCTTGTCTCATGGTTTTGTTTACATGAACAAATCATTCGCTCCAGTGAAGTTCGGCCTCAGGTGATGCAGGTAAACCGGACCGACCACGTCGTCACCTCACCTGTGGGCACACACGTCATCCAGGTGAGGCTTGGTCTTTGTCTGACGAGGTCTTGTCGGACATTTCTCAAGAATTTTCCGCAAGGTTTCTCGAAGATGTCGTCCAAGAAGCTGTTTCCTAACGGCGAGGCAGCTCCGGAAGGTTCTGTAGGTCGCCATGGAAACCAGCGAACCAATGGAATCGTCCTGGCGCTGTCAGGACTCGCGGCTGTGGTGAGCGTCGTAGCGCTGCTGTTCATGGTGCGGGAGCTTACGTTCCTACGGGCCCAACAAGAAGCATTACGTAGAGATCTCCGAGACCAACAAGCAGCATTGCACGGGGATCTCCGAGACCAACAAGGAAGAGACCATGACCAGCTGGTGCTACTGCGCAACCAGCTTCAGGACCTGATGCAATGGAAGCTTGAGCTGGGAGCTAAGGTAGGGAAGAATGCTTTTTTTTAGAGGAAGTTTAGGTCGCTGCGATCACTTTGTCGTCTCTATACTCACAGTTACCTAACACTGGAGCGAGAGATACTGAAACGTGTGGGTACTGAAACAATGTTACTTTAGGTATTGAGTGTGTGTTTATATAGGTACGCAGAGAACACAACGTTTGCGACATGGTATCATTTTTGAAATCTCCATTTCCTCATGACGTATGAGGAAACGCCATATTTGTCGTCTGACATTTAGAGGGAGGGGCGTGACGTCAGCATGTAGCCTCAGTACCAGGCTCTGTGGAGGGCGAAAACTACTTTACACAGAGGTTCTAAAACCAAAATCCAGCACATCCACATGCAGCGACCGTTAGGCTAGGTTAAGCACAGGAAACAAGTAAACGCAGAGACTAATGCTTAACCGGAATCTGAGACTAGAGCCTGAGAACCGAGACTAGAGCCTGGGATACGAGACTAGAACCCGGGACCCTTTGTAACGTTTCCTATCGTAACCAGATGTAGCAACATTCCCATATTTTCATGTTATATAGCTTTGTGTCAGGAGATGAAAACCGTCAACAAATGTCCAAGGTCATGCTACAGTTTATGAGTACTATTCACGCAAGTATGTTCAGTTCAAAATTGCAATAAGCAGGTTTGTTGTGTTCTGAATTAGAGACAGGAAAAATGTTCATCACCAGTAAAGTAGCTAAAACATGTGAATGCGATGCGCTATTTAGTGCTCTCTTTTTTTGTGAGATTTAACAGTATAGTCTATGCCAAACCTTGTGGCTGTAGCTGTTCACTGTTACGGAAAGATAATTGCGGCCTTGTTAACAGACCAGTGAACAACTCTCCCCCGAGGGCCCAACTAGCTCAACTGAAGACTGGCGACGTGATGACAGCGCCACCTTTTGGAAAAGTGCGGAGGTGCATCACAGATCCAAGAGGGAGGCGATGGCCAACACTGTTCTCTTCCATGGCAAATTCGGAGGTAAAAGTTTGCGTGCCGGCTCCTTTCTGTTTGTGTGTGTGTGCGTGTGTGTGTGTGTGTGTGTGTGTGTGTGTGTGTGTGTGTGTGTGTGTGTGTGTGTGTGTGTGTGTGTGAGTGTGTATGTGTGTGTGTGTGTGCAGGTCGCATCCTAGTAAATATTGTTACATTTGTAACTAAATGTTCCAAGAGGCTTTGAATAATAAATGGATGAATGTTTGTCAAACCAAAATGCAGGTCTCGGATGTCTGTCCGGAGCCCCCGGGAGGGATGGAAGAGACGGTCTGCAGGGTCCTGTTGGTCCCCCTGGACTCCCTGGACAGGTAAACGTGTTTAACTAACAAACAAACGCTTCGTACAATGCACTGCTTTACACCGACAGTTCGGTTTACAGAATGTCGATTTGAAATGTTTCAATTTTGCACATGGGTGCTTTTGAGTCATTTTGTGTACCAGGAAGGCGATATACTCTATTTGCACGCAAATGCTAGCCTCCCTCGTTAATGTTTGATCTTGTCATTTTGCTATAAATATGTTAAAACTGAAAGTTTGCTTATTTGTGTTCCACTAAAGTTTGCACATGTATTGCTCATGTTCTGTGCTGACTTTGACTTTATTTCACTCTATAGTTGATGTCCAATTTTAGTTGTCATTTCGATATAAATATGTTAAAATCGAAGTTTTCGTTTCGTTCTACTATGTACATGTATTGCTCATGTTCTGTCCTGACTTTAACTTTCTTCTACAATACTGTTATAGACTGCCCCCTTGTAAACAAGCTTCCTAGAAGCTAAAGATGTCATGATCACATTTTGGAAATTTGCTATATGATTAAATTAACAAACTTTTGAACCAATCTATTTGCACACATACTTGATAAACGAAAGTTTCTGCCTGGTACACCAGTGTTGCAGTGAGAGGCCAACTCCCTCCCCAGAGGTGGCGACTTCTCCAGGACCGATATCCACTTCCCCTCGTGATGCAGGACCTACAGCAGCCCCGAGACGCACACAAGTCACTGCAGCCACTTCTGCGGAGCCAGATGGAGGTGCACAAGGTAAGAACCCGGCACTTTGTTGTCCTTGAGGTGGTGACTTCCCCTCGTTATGCAGGAAGTACAGCAGCCCCGAGACGCACACAAGTCACTGCAGCCACTTCTGCGGAGCCAGGTGAAGATGCACAAGGTAAGACCACAGGACTTGTCTCAAGGATAATGTCCTTGCTTGTCTCTTTTTGGTACCATAATTCACCTGACTTCGCCAGTAAAGGTTAAACACCTGGGAGGCAAATGAGATCTAGCAATAGCAGACACATAATTCAAGTAAGACGAAAATACCACTGATATTAACGTCCCACGCAGGTATCCAGGTCCGTCTTGCTGGCGGCCCCACCCCGCTTGCAGGCCGAGTGGAGGTGCGGAACGGGACCGGCCCGTGGGGTTCCGTCTGCGATGACCGGTGGGACCTGCAGGACGCGCGCGTTGTCTGCAGGCAGCTCGGCTTCGGGACGGCCCTGGAGGCGAAACTGGCGGGCCATTTTGGGGAGGGTTCCGGGAGCGTCTGGCTGGACGAGGTGGCCTGTGGAGGGAACGAGACGAACCTGGGAGACTGTCCTGCTGAGCCCTGGGGACAGAATGACTGTTCACACAAGGAGGACGCAGGGGTCGTCTGCGAAGGTATATATAGTATGTCAGCAGTAATTGAAGACTAATATATTGTCCACAATCCAAATTACTTCAGCACATGTTTTAAACATCGAAAAACCTCAATCACTATACAGAAACGTGACATCAGGAATAGGTCAGGGCACACCGTCGAAAAGTGCACACCGCTTGCCCTCTGTTGAGTTTGCCCTGATGTAGATTTTTGATTCCTCTCCTGTTCAGTATTAGCCATAGTACACTGGGCCCAAAGTATTATCCAGTGTGCGGAGTTAGGGTTATTACGTTGGGACCTATGTGCTATGGGTCTGGCATCCAGGCTAGTTCAGCATCATCTAGTGGGCTCAATTAGGGATTATGGTTGTATTTTGGTTGTTATGTTAGCCACTATAACATTTTAACACGTGGTTTTTCCATCTGAACGTCATTATTATGAAAGCTAAAATCATCTTCGCACATGACAAAACAGAACATGTGCAAAGACAACTTCACAAGAGTATTTGCAATCACTGAATACCGAACAAAAAGTGGTAGAAATCGCAAGTTATTATATTTGGGGTAAAATGTTCGTCAATCATTATCATCTTACGTCACAGGCGGTGTGCCCGTCCGACTGACCGGAGGTCGAAGTCCGTCAGAAGGACGTGTGGAGATCCGAAACGGGGAATGGGGGTAGGTCTGTGATGACGGGTTTTACGACAGGGACGCCCAGGTGGTCTGTAGACAGCTCGGGTATCTTCGGGGAGTCGCTACGGTGGGTGGAGTTTATCCTGAAGGGACGGGAGACATCTGGCTGGAGAATCTCAGCTGCGCAGGAAACGAGTCTTCTGTGGCGGACTGTGGAATCAGCAGGTGGGGAGACCATGACTGTACCCACAAGGAAGATGCGGGAGTCGTCTGTGTACCAGGTATGGTGTACACTCATTACGCCAAAGTTCATCCATCACTAGTGCTACAGCCTTTTCCCAAATACTAGTAAACAATGTTGTCAAAAGTATTCCGTCCCTCCGTATCATCCAACCAAAATACCCTGCACAGCGTCAGACTGCAGTGAGCACTATGCGGCAGGAAAGACAGCAAGCGGAGTCTACACGATGGAGCATGAACCTGTTGTTTCTCAACGTGAACTTTCTACGCCAAATTATAATCACTAGAACTACAGCCTTTACCTGATAAACATGTTATTTTGCCTCTCCTATCATCCAACTAAACTGACCGCCTGTTGTTCATCACCACACAGCTTCAGACTGCGCGGAGTACTACGCGGCAGGACAGACTACAAGCGGAGTCTACAATATTAGGCTCGGCTCCTCTAACGTGGGGATCTACTGTGACATGGATACCGCAGGTACGTACTGTATGAGAAGGCATGGAAATCTGTCACACATAATGGCGTATTGCTTATCTTAATTATTCAAATTTCTTTTACTTACATTAAGATATTTTATTTAACTGTGTCTGAGGTAGGAGAGTAAGACTATAAATGTTGATAATTTTTTTTTTTCAAATTGGATTTTCAGGAATAAGTGTCGCATTTATTGTCAAGGTACTATATATGATTGAAGTAATAATATCATCCCGTTTTCCTTCTGGTGCCTTCCACACAGGGGGAGGTTGGACTGTTATACAACGACGACAGGACGGGTCGGTTCCCTTCCACCGGACCTGGGAGGCGTACAAGCACGGGTTTGGGAACAAGAGCGGGGAATACTGGCTTGGGAACGAGAACATCCACCTCCTGACCAGTCAGAAGAATTATACCCTCAGGGTGGATCTCCAGGGTTGGGACGAAGAAACCCGGTACGCAACGTACTCCAGTTTCAGGTGAGTAAAACACCCACAGGTAAAGTATTGTCAACTGAATACACATTAAAACATTTCCTGTCAGAGTGCTTTTATCCGAGGGAACTTTTTATTGCAGCATAGACGATGTCAATCAGTACGTGTGACTGTGTGTGTGTATATATATATATATATATATATATATATATATATATATATATATATATATATATATATATGTGTATATATATATATATATATATATATATATATATATATACACAGTCACACGTACTGACTGACATCGTCTATGCTGCAATAAAAATGTATATATCTGTGTGTGTGGTGTGTGTGTGTATATGTATATATGAATATATACATGTATATATATATGTATGAGAGTGAGTATGTGTATGCGCAATTAGTTCGTTAATGTATGCCTACTTATCGATGCACGTGCTACAAAGTATGTGAGCGCCATTATTAAGTTTATATAATATTTCCATCTAGGGTGTCCGGTGAGTCGGACCAGTACCGGCTGCACATTTCCGGATATTCAGGCACCGCGGGAGACTCCATGGCGGGCGGTCATACCATCAACGGGCAGAGGTTCTCCACTGTGGACAGGGACAATGATGTCCACAGCAGCCTCCACTGTTCTCAGCCGTTCGGACAGGGCGGCTGGTGGTTTGGGATCTGCAGCTGGTCCAACCTCAACGGCCGCTACCTGCGCAACTGTAAGAGCTCCTGTCCACTCTGGCAAGGTGTGGTGTGGAAAACTTGGAGAGACCTGCGTTACTCCCTGAAGTCTGTGTCTATGAAGATCAAACCATAAGCGACACGAGTATGATATGCCACTACCGGTGTGATATGTGTTGAATTTCCAAATCACTAAGATTTTTTAACATTGAATGTTTGATTATACCCAAGTTGCATAATACGTGGTCGGGCCATAAACAACATATTATCTGCATTACCCATGCGATATCTGTTACCATTTTTAAATAAATTGTATAAATTGGAATGAATCTGATTATATCCGATTTTGCTCAGAATGACAATCACACCTGGTTCACAAATAAAACCCAACCATATGCATGTGTTTCTTAAGCGCGCACGATGTAACAGTCGACCATACAATCATTCAAGCTATCATCATCATCATCTGGTCAAGCTGGCATACCTGCACTAAACAAGCGTTTGGAAGATTTTTGGTATCTTCTATTCTATTTTAGCCATTAAGGCGTTGGTTAAAAATACATAAACATAGTAATGTTTTTACTAATCTGTTGACAACGCTTTCTATTGAATTGTATCTGTACGTTTTGGCAATCATACATGTCAATACTTGGGTCAGCAAAGGCAGACTATTAAAATGGGTGATGACTGACGTAATACTAAAAGTATAAGTAGATCAGAATCTAAGATAAATACAAATCCAAAAAAATGAAATAAATTAATCATTAGAATATATGCTGGAGGGCGATGCATAATGGTACTATACATAGTTGGGTAAAAAAGAAACTCTAACTTAAAAGGTATCTTTTTGAGAAGTTAAGAAAATCGGGTGCATTCTTCGAAGCAAGTAACTAACTAAGCTGTGTTCAATAGTTAAATGACAGTTGTTAGATCAATAACAGCGCATGTAATGTCTCTTTTGCAGTGTATCTTAACAAGATGCTTTAATTAAAAGAAATAAAACGTGATCCTTTCTTCCGTGTGTTTATTGCTAGATCGTCGTGAAAATCTAACCTGTAAGCATCTGTCCACATAGATTTTATCGGTCTAGCTACTTAGTAGTCTCTGGTATGTTGAATATGTTGTATAATATGTACTTCTGACACCCAATATCTGTGGAATCTCGATGGCCTATTCGATAGCCATAACGGTTAACCCCCTGCCTTATCTCCCCATTTGATAACCACAATGGTTAACCCCCTGCCTTAGCCCCCATTTGATAACAACAACGATTAACCCCTGTCTAATCCCCAGCCCCCAATGGTCAATCCCTTGCCTCCCATTTCATAGCCACAATGGTTAACCCCCTGCCTTAGCCCCCATTTGATAGCGACAATGGTTAAACCCTGTCTTAGCCCTCCCTTTCACAGGCACAATGGCTAACCCCATGTCTTAGCCCCCATTTAATAGTCACAATGGTTAACCCCCTGCCCTGGTCCCATTTGATAGTCACAATGGTTGACCCCCTGACTTAGCCGCCTCATTTGATGGCTACAATGGTTTACCCCCTGCCTTAGCTCTCCCCATTTGATAAGCAAAATGGTTAACCCCCAGCCTTAGCACCCCACTCGATAACTACAACGGTTTACCCCCTGCCTTACACCTGTCGGATCCATGGTTGTGCTTCTGACGCTCAGGTGATCTTTAGCCACACCTGAGCTGGAGAGGAGCCAAACGTCCGTCAGGTCGTTCAGAGGCAGGTGTGACGCAGTTCCTTAACTCAACTTTTCCAAGAAATTTGTCGTCTTAAAGTCAACCGTCTGCCTTCTTAAGATAATCAAATTAAGAGTCAGAAAGGATTATATTTATGATTATAACCAAGGATGATTGTTAATGTCAAGATATCTTTACACCCCTCCCCAGCCCGTTCCGGAGTTCTGCCCTGACATTCTTAAGACATGTCAGTCTCGCAGCGTAAACAGAGCTTCCGTGAGAAGCTTCAAAATCAGGTGTGACGCAGGTGCTTTAGTTTACTTCCTCCAAGATGGCGAGTGTGTTACTGCTCGCTGTCTTCCTTCTGTGCAGCAGTTTCCCTGTCGGCGCCCAGGACACCAGGACCGACCAGGCCGGGTCCGTCCTGCGGGAGTATGTAGACAAGGGCTACTGTACCTACACCTATGTGGTTCCGCCCGGGTCCCGTACAGAGGGCTGTGCACCGCCGGGCCTCGAGAGCCAGCTCGCCGAGACCAAGGAGGAAACGGACCGCCTGAAAAATCAAGTGGATCGCCTGTCGTCTCTGGTGGAAACCTTACTGAGTCAGCAGTCTGATCTGTCCAACCAACTGTCAGAGGAAAGAGCCAGGAGTGCACAGCTGGAACAGAAGGTACAAGAACAAGAGACCAGGGTGCGGAATCTGAATACGACCTTGTACGAGCATGACATGGCCATCAAACAACGTCAGCAGGTAAGTGAGAAACTTTTCACTTATTCATGACATTCCTTCTTCATATTCTCTCGGCTATTCTGCACAAACAATACATAAACATGGGATGATAAAGTTGAGGTAACCAGGTAGAACAATTCCGTAATACAACACAAACTAAGCAACTCTGGAAAAATCTTTTGAGGAGTCAGAAGTTTCAGATAGCACCAACTATCTTTCATAAGTCACTGAATACAATTGTAAACTCACTCTGCTGACAAAAAAATCATAGATCGAAGGCTCACCAGCGGTCAAAAACAGAATTATTCAGGAACCTTTTGTTTACCGTATCCAGAACCACAAGCAAACTTTGCTGTAGTTTTTTAGGTCCACTCAAGCGTCCAACAGGTCAATAAGCACAGGTTCTACACGCTTTTCTAGCAAGTCAAACCCCATAAAGTTCACTCTCGGTTCATTTCCACCCATTCGCTGTTTTCTGTTGTTTTTTGCCATGTATTTTGTCGCTGTATACTTGTATGTTTGGTGGTGAGTTAAAAAAATTAGCTATAGCTAGAGTACCTCACTACCATGTATTGTCCATGTTGAAATGTAAATAAACTAAAAAAGGATGAACAGTAATCCTCTGCACTGCGATATAATTGTATACTTTTAAGTGCATGTTCCTCTAAATCTCCGGTCTAAAAAGTAATTGATCTGTATTCTCTACCTTCCATGTCAGTGTACTTGTGAGAGAATGGAGCCACTTGACAGCATCTCTTCAACTGCAGCCACGCTGCCCACTGAGACAGTGTCCACCGCTGTTGGCCTGATAACCGGTGAGAAATTTGCACTGTTTCTTTAGATCACGACATTCACCTATATGAGCTTTTGTCAGCAAAAGGAATGTCAGGCATCCGTGAATAGTGCCATCAGGTTGGTAAGTCACTGAGTAAAGAGATTCTTTCTACACAACCAAGTATTTTAGGCTCCGTTTCAGTGATCGTCTATCACCTTCCTAAGGGCAATTCTGACTGGTTCACGTTGCACTGCAGCACAGGTGTCGCTGCTACAGATGCTATAAATATTGTACATTTGGGGATGCTTCTATAGCAGCGACACCTGTGCTGCAGTGCAACGTGAACCAGTCAGAATTTGGTGTGTGGTCAGGTGCATAACTGCGTATAAATATGCAAATTTTTGCATACTATTATTATTTCTCACCACACAGCGTCAGACTGCGCGGATCTCTACGCGGCAGGACAGACTACAAGCGGAGTGTACAACATTAGACTCGGTTCCTCTAACGTGGAGACCTACTGTGACATGGATACTGCAGGTATTGTATGGGGAAACGTGAAAATCTGCTATACTTTTGTATCGCTTATTTGGAAAGTTCAATTATTTGTCTTATTTTGAACACTTTATTAAGTTGTCTCTGTGGTGGGAAAGTGACACTATAAACATTGGTCAGTTCTTTTAGATTAGATTGTCTGGAAGTTCGTATCGTGTCTTATTGTCATACTAGTAATACATGTTGCAACCAAGAGTATCACGTTTTCCTTCTGGTGCCTTCCACACAGGGGGTGGTTGGACTGTGATCCAACGGCGGCAGGACGGGTCGGTTCCCTTCGACCGAACCTGGGAGGAGTACAAACACGGGTTTGGGAACAAGAGCGGGGAATACTGGCTTGGGAACGAGAACATCCACCTCCTGACCAGTCAGAAGAACTACACCCTCAGGGTGGATCTCGAGGATTGGCGCGGAGAAACCCGGTACGCAACGTACTCCAGCTTCAAGTGAGTAAAACACCCACAGGAAAAGTATCGTCAACTGAACACATTAAAATACTTCCCGTCAGAGTGCTTTTGTCCGAGGGAACTTTTTATTGCAGCATAGACGATGTCAATCAGTACGTGCGAGTGTGTGCTTGTGAGTGTTTGTGTATGTGTGTGTGTGTATGTAGGTGTGTATAATACATGTAGGTATATATAATATATATGTATGAGAGTGTGTATGTGTATGCAATTAAGTCGTTAATGTATGCCTACTTACGTACGTGCTACAAAGTATGTGAGCGCCATTATAAATTTTATATAATATTTCCATCCAGGCTGTCCGGTGAGTCGGACCAGTACCGGCTGCACATTTCCGGGTATTCAGGCGACGCGGGAGACTCCATGGATTACCACAACGAGCGGATGTTCTCCACTGTGGACAGGGACAATGATGCCTACAGCGGCTACCACTGTTCTCAGCATTACGGACAGGCCGGCTGGTGGTTTTGGAGCTGCGGCTACTCCCTCAACGGTCGGTACCTGGGCAACTGTAGGAGCTCCTGTGCAGCCTCGCAAGGTGTGGTGTGGTACCACTGGAGAGGCTGGAGTTACTCCCTGAAGTCTGTGTCTATGAAAATCAGGCCATAAGCGACACGAGTACGATATGCCACTACCGGTGTCACATGTGTTGAATTTCCAAATCACTAAGATTTTTTAACATTGAATGTTTAATTATACCCAAGTTGCATAATACGTGGTCGGGCCATAAACAACTTATCTGCATTACCCATGCGATATCTGTTACCATTTTTAAATAAATTGTATAAATTGGAATGAATCTGATTATATCCGATTTTGCTCAGAATGACAGTCACACCTGGTTCACAAATAAAACCCAACCATGTGTTTCCTAAGCGTGTACGATGTAACAGTCGACCATACAATCATTCAAGCTATCATCATCATCATCTGGTCAAGCTAGCATACCTGCACTAAACAAGCGTTTGGAAGATTTTTGGTATCTTCTATTCTATTTTAGACATTAAGGCTTTGCTTAAAACTACATAAACATACTAATGTTTTCACTAATCTAACGACAACTCTTTTTTTGCATTTTTATTATTTGCAATGATACATGTTATTAGTTGGTGTAGCGCAGGCAAACTATTAAATTGGTGATGACTGACGTAACAAAAAGTATAAGTAGATCAGAATCTAAGTTAAAATACAAATCTCAAGGTTTCAAGGACTTCAAATCCAAAAAAAATGAAATAAATTAAGCATTAGAATATATGCTGGAGGGCGATGCATAATGATAATATACATATTGGGGTAAAAAAAGAAGCTTTAAGGAATCTTTTTGAAAAGTTAAGAAAATCCGGTGCATTCCTCAAAGCAACTAACTAAGCTGAGTTCAATAGTTAAATGGCAACTTATTATATTAATGCCAGTGCATGTAATGTCTCTTTTGCAATTTATTGTAACAAGCTGTTTTAATTAAAGGAAATAAAACGTGATACTTTACACTTTTTTCTTCCGTATGCTTATTGGTGGATCTTCGTGAAATCTAACATGATGGTAAGAAAGACTGGATGTCTAAGCACTCCATTTCATAGCGACAATGGTTAACCCCCTGCCTCAGCCCTTCATTCGATAGCTACAATGGTTACCCCCTGCCTTAGCCCCTTATTTGATAGCCACAATGGTTATGCCTTTGCCGTTTCCCCCCTTTTGATAGCCATAACGGTTAACCCCCTTGCCTTATACTCCGTTCGAAAGCCACAATGGTTCACCTCCTTCCTTACCCCACCCCCATCCGATAGCCGCAATGGTCAACCCCCTGCACTAGCCCCTATTTTAGAGGCACAATGGTTTTCCCCTTTCCCAAGGCGCCATTTCATACCCACATTGGTTAACCCCCTCGCCTTACCCCCTCCCGTTCGATAGTGGTTCTCCCCTGGTTTTTCACCACTTCAGAGTTGTGCTCCAGACCTTGTTCGTTGTGCGGCTGATATCCACAGCTGTTTCAAGTCACGGCCAAGATGGCGAGTTTCTTACTGCTCGTCGCCTTCCTTCTGTTCGGAGCTTCTCTGCCCGCGCCCAGGCCGGGTACAGCCCGCCCGGGGCCCGTACGGCGACCGGCCGCTTGAAAACTAAAGTGGATCGCCTGTCGTCTCTGGTGGAAACCTTACTGAGTCAGCAGTTTGATCTCACGGCCCGGGTTGACAGTCTTTCTGCCCAACTGTCGGGGGAGAGGGACAAGAACAAGGAACTGGCCCTAAACTTGACCCAAGCACTCCACAAGTTGGACAGCATGACGTCTACCTTGTACGAGCATGACTCGGTCATCAAACAACGTCTGCAGGTAAGTGCCAGAAACTCGTAACTTTCCTCATATTCATACCTTTCCTTATTATTATATGAGTTATATAAGTTTTGTAAGACCATAAGACTTTTAGCCGTAGAATAAGTCGCCCGGTTTGGTAGTCGTAGTCACTCTTTAAAATGTGAGGCCACATCTCTTACGCCAAGACCGTCAACTGAAAAACAACTGTCCTTGGTTCTCTCAAACAACAAGATCAAGTAGGGCTGTTTGTCTGATAGGAGTGACATTTTGGCAAGTTGTCAACGTGAAGAGTTCATCGGCTTTCACCCCAAAGTTAGCCTGGTATCCAGTCTGATCGTGGGCTGGGCCGCAAGAGCTCTGTCCCGCCCGCCTCACATAGGAGAATAGGACCACATAGGTTTCCCGGTGTGTATTTCACGAGAGATTGATTAGCCCTCCACGAACATCGTGTTGGGGGAAACCAAATTCCCAAGCATACTGTCTCTTATTAGCGTAACTCTCCTACCGGGACGGCCTGTTGCACTGGGCGGGGGAAGCTATTAGAGCCCCCGAAGGCACAGCCTGCCTGAACGCCCCAACACCCCCAATCACGTATAAGACTGGATACCAGGTTTACTACAATGGCTACAGCATTGCTGCTACTATGTTATTCCTCTGGTATTCTGTTTGGCCAATTTCTACTATTTTTTCTAGCAACCCGGGGAGCCTGGAAGAGGGTACATAATTACCTCCATGAAAAATGGACGTATTGTTTTTGGCGTGTCTGTCTGTATGTCTGTGTGTGTGTGTGTGTGTGTGTGTGTGTGTCTCTATCTGTGTGTGTTTCCGCAACTTTGTGGTCAGCATAACTTCAGAACGCCTTCATGGATTGTGATGATATTTGGTATGTTGGTAAGTCTTGGAAAGACAAAGGTCAAGGTCAAATATGGGCCTCCTGGTGGATGACCTTGGTACTGCAGCAGAACTTCCGTTTTTTTGTATCTTTTGTCCTGGACATGCTATGGTCTTGATTTTTAAGTGGTGGATAGCTTTTCCTGCCAGTAATAAGTGCTGTGGATTTGGTCCCCCTAGCAGCTTGTTCTGGACCTGCAGGGGGTTTCTGGGAAAACCTTTCAGAGCAGATAAATTCACAAAGGAACAATGTATTTTCTTGATTTTTGTTATGTGGGTAGCTTAGGCAGAGATCTACATTATTGGATACAAATTATGCAAATGTAACTTCATTTGCATAATTAATGAGGGAATTGTGTAATTCCAGCGTTTTACATCATGGGTCTTTGATACATGTAATGTTTATAATCTATGGCAGGAGGAATATCACCAGATACCAATTATGCAAATACGGACCTAATTAGCATAATTTATCTCAAAATTCTATGACTCCTTAGTGGTAAATGATGGGAATTTCATACTTGGAACATGTGTAAGTTAATAAAAAGTTAACATCACGATGCATTTATTATGTTTGTGTAGAGGTCATTTGCATAATTAAAGAATAAATTTACATGTCAAACCCATATTTCATGGAGGTATGAGATCTCGGAACTCTTGTTATCAAATGTCTTCCAAACAAATACTAGTAGCCGTTCTCTTGTTCCCTGTTGGTGTCCATCTGTCATTTATTACGAACCACCGGTTTAATGCACGGTGCTGTTGTCAGGCAAGTTAGTTTAACTCATGTCCAGGCGTTATTTGTGAAGATCGAAAGCTTTTGGAAAGCTGACCCAACATTTTAAATACACAAGTTAACTATAATAAAGTTCACCCGGGGTCAGAAACAGAATTATTCATAACCCTCTTGTTCCGCCTGAAATCCCTCGGCCCGAATCGACTATCAACATAATCTCCAAGCAGATCCCTTTCGGTGGCAAAAACGGACAGTATCAAATTGGCCAGGCAGTATCCAGTAGCCAGAGAAGGTCGCCGGCCACAAAAAAATATAAATAATAATATAAAAAGCTAACGATCATTCCCCCACAACCTCTGCTTGGAGAGTACTGTCAACAAGCTCTGGGAGTCAGTGAACCAGTTCAGGAGACAAATTATCAGTTTCTCAGAAGCCACTGAACGGCGATAAGTACCAAGGGGTCAGCTACGGCTGATTTAACTAGTAGTTAATGTATTGTAATCTGGCTGATGAATATTCCATATTTTGTGCTCGTTTTCTCTGCTTGGGATAGCCTGGGTGCCAGACCCATAGCATACTGGACACAAAGTATCTTAGTGCTCACTGCGATACTTTGTGTCCAGTGTGCTATGGGTTTGGCACCCAGACCAGGCTATGCTTGGGAGAGTTTCAGCCGATCTTCACTGTTCAGTTTTGTTCTGACCTTGCTACCTTGCATCACTTCGGGAACCTATGCAGACGGTCCTTACGTATTTGTGACGATTTACCACATTTGTGGAAGAATTGACATGGTGGCTATGACACCTTTGCAAGATGTAAAACCTGAGACACGATTGTAAAGGTTGAATCACTCACATCGGGAAGGTTTCCTACTCTTTTCGATAAGTGTGGTGGGTTCATGACAGCCAGCAACATGTCTGGACTTGCCATGATGTTTCTGTAGGCTTATAATCTTGGCGGCGCCTATCTCCTCTCCACTTCTAAAAGGCTCTGTGTTTCCTATTTTCCAGTGTGCTGGTGAGAACCTTTGAGGACTCCGTGTTTCCTACTATCCAGTGTACCTGTAGTTCTAACGACTCCGTGTTTCCTACCTTACAGTGTACCTGTGAGAACCCGGTACCGGTAACTGAAGGGACGTCTCCCATAAAGCCTACAGGTCCCGTAATCGGTGAGAAATCTACACTTTTCACTAAAGATTACGTTAACTCGATTACGAGATAATGATAAGGGCAGTGGGCTGTACATTTGTGTGCCCACTGTGTCTAGGGCATGGTGATGGAAGACAGAGCTCATCCCTCTCATTTCAACGCAGTTTACCTCCACAACAAAAGGGGGCCG